>NW_007578224.1:349549-410911 GCF_000690725.1 Stegastes partitus
TGAATTGCGGTTCAACATAAATATTAAACACACACACACACACACACACACACACACACACACACACACACACACACACACAAGCATGATGGGACCCATAAACTAATATTTTGTTGAACAATCATTTGAGCCAGTCACTTCAATCAAGTGTTTTCTGTAACTCTCAATCAGACTTCTGCACCTGTTGACAGGTGTTTTGATTTTAGGCCCACTGCTCATCAGCAAAGTGCTCTAATTTGTCCGGGATAGTTTTGGTTTTTTAAAATAATTCTTTTCAACCAGCAATGTCTTGTTTCACTAAATTATAATTATTATTTTTTTTATTTATTTATTGCTTTTTTCAGTTTCTACTTATTTGAATGACTATTGTGAATTTTGCCTTTTCTTTAATGGAAGGGTATGAATTAATTTGAGGATGACTGTACATGCACAGAAACTATTAAAGGGGAAAAAAGTACATCATTTCTAATTATTATAATAATTATTATTCCATTGTGAGCTGAAGAACTTTAACCAAAGTGCAGTAGCCTATATTTAATTTGTTCATTAACTTTTTTTCCCTCTCTTTTAATTAAGTATTGCCTCTGAGCACCCTTTAGTTGCATTGGCACACTGAAGACACTAGATGGGGATGTTAGCCAGGCTGAATTACAGCAGTGAAGGTTTTTGTGGACATTAACCACCACTTATAGGCATAATGGTGATTTCCCTCTCATTTTTGGGGGGTATGATATGATATAGCAACAAATTATTCAGTATTATTATCTAACCAATATCTATCTTTCTCTGTGTGTGCATAGGTCTAGTGCAAAATATATGTATTTATATTAATGCAGCTCTACAGTTTCTTTGCGTTCTCACTACAAATCGTAGTATACTATTGTAGGCAACTGCACAAAAAAAATCAACAATACAGACCCGTTTGATCAAGCCTTGCTCTGTGGGAACTGATTGGATTCTTGAATCAGCCTGAATTTCGACACACTACATTTCCCACACTGCATTGCTGCGCAGCCGCTACTTGTCACTGCTGTCGCGCTCTGCCTGCGAGTGCCCGCGGTGAATTGGTCCAGCATCCCTGCGCAGGCAATGGGGCAAATATAGATGTAAAAAAAAAAAGAAAAAAGAAAAAAAAAGGAAAAGAATAGATGCACATCATTTGAAAATATGTAACCGCGGACTAAGTTTTCGGCAGCTTTGCAATGAAGGAAGGAGAATATGGCAGATTGGATTTTGCGTTGCCCCTCTGTGGAGGACGGAGCGATATACTGAGAGAAATAATGCGGAATATTTCCCCCCCATAGGTGTTAACACAGAAAATACAAGATGAAGAAGCAATTCAATCGGATGCGACAGCTCGCCAACCAAACGGTGGGAAGGTAAGCGAACCCCTTTCAGTGCGCTATTCTCGCCGGGGCCAAGTCAAAGGGAAGAGAAACCCCTCCAGTATGGCCCCAATAGGATGTGAGTCATTTCCATGCAAATATGGTTAATTTTATTTGTTACTAGGATCATTATGGGGGTCACAGGATGTTCGGTGCAATCGTAGCAACACAGAGGAGCAAAAGAACACCCCATGCTCCTATGCGTAATATCCACTGGAATAAGCTACCGCATAGGCAGCGTGTAGGCGCATTGCCCCAGCAGCCACAACCTGCCCACGGAAATTCATTAAATATAGACAATCGCAGGGGCAGGGACAATCACGCAGTGAAGACCCCATTTATATAACATGACAGGGTATCATCTCTGGAGTGTGTTTTTTTTATAAAAGAAAGAAAAGGGGTTATGTCGTGATTAAATGTACCTCCTGTCACCGAACCTGTCAATAGGTGAACGTGATGCAGACGGATGCGGTGTGGGCTGCGACGTGAGGGGAAAAAATGGGGAAAAAAAGGCGCAATGTTTTCATTACGCAGTAACATCAGCTGTGAGGAGGGAAGCACCTCTTAGGCGTGGGTTATCGAGCCCATTAGTTGTAATCATCTGGCGTTAATCTAAAATGCGTTTTATTGGAATGATTGATTTTTACGCCTTTAAAGAGACGCCTTTGTCATTCCACTGTAGTTTCTTTTCAAAATCTCACAAAACGAGAGCTTGCTGTGGAAGGATTCTCCATCCCTCTCCTCTGTCATACCCGCATCTGGGTGGTTCTGAACCCCCCCCCCATCTTCAGAGATGGATGCTTTGTGACCTTTTGCATAGGTCCAGTGGGCTTATCAGTCTTTCCCCACCCTCTGTGTTCCGGGGAGAGCAGCTTGTCAAGCAGCGCTGGGCCAGAAGGTGTTCCTCTGCTCAGCACCGGGGGATTAGAACCAGGAGGCGTGGGTCATAGCCTGTGTGAGAGGCATGCATCAGAAGCAGGAGGGGACACACCTTGCAGACTCTTTCTGTGCCATCGTTTACCCCTTTGGTTGGTTTAGGCTGCCTTTTTCTAGCTGCAGTCTTTTTAGAATCATTTTTGTATGACTCATTAGTGTGTGTGTGGGTGTGATTCTGGATATGTGTGTGGGCAGTCGGGTTGCAGGCCTTCATAGAGCCAGAGAAGATATGACAGTTGTACATTGTATTCATCCCTCCATCCATTAGTTACACCCACTTTACTTTCTCAACGTTTTGCATGGGGCTTGAACCCAGCTGACATTGGGTGAGAAGCTCACCGCCATGCATGCTCACACCTACAAACAATTTAGAATTACCTTCATGCATTTCTTTCAACTGTGGAAGGATGCTGGAGAAACTTCACATGCAAACTCAACACAGAAAGTTCCCAGCAGGTTCACACCCAAAACTCCTTTTGGTGCTAACCACAGTACCACTGTACCACCCTTGTGTGCACTTAAACAGCCATATTTGAATGCTTTCCCTACATGTGGTGCACACTGGTGCAGCTACGAGTTTAACATTCTTCTCACATTTTGCTGTTTCCTGAATGTGCCTAAGAGCAACATGCTAAGTTGGTCTTTCTGTACTAAAGAAAAGAATAATGAGCAACAGAAGTGTCCCTGCCCTCCTACTAATGATACCTAGCAGGACCTACCACTCTCAAACCCTTCAATTAAACCATAATCAGGAATTCAGAGTAGTTTCATATCAAGGGGAGCTTCAGTGACACCTCGTTTGATTTGAGCTTTGGATCAGGGCAAGAAGTAGAAGGTCTGATACTGTGGTGACCTTGAGCTGTGTCAAACATTGGTATACAGTGGTAGATTGAAAGATAGGAAGAGCCTAACCTCTACCGTCACGAACAACCTGAGGCTGCTCATTTAATGACAATGAAGCAAGGCCATGCTGAGTTTTCTCAGTATTGACAAGAACAGTAATTTATGGTCTCGTTCATTCAAGTGCTTTGGGTAGAAATGTCCATCAAAAGTGTTTTCATGCTGCTATGTGCTCCCTTAACATCAGAATGCTGGGTTTTTTTCTTTTCAATTCCATCTCATTTTGCATGTTTTTGAAGACTGTCACCTTGTCTCTCGATGATGATTTGAAGGAGTTCAGAGGTGTTGTGCTGAGGCATAGAAGGATGATAGCGTCCCTTGAATTTACTGCTCCCAAAGTGGATGTGAAGGCATTTATTATGAAGCGACAGCGTACATGATGCTTTACATGCATGCATCTTTGGATCCACGTGTCCTCACGCCCACATGCCTTGGTGTGTTAGTGCGGGATCAGTGGGCGGACAAATGTGTGCATGTGCAGATTAATGAAGCATCGCACAACGAACGTTCACACATTCTACAATTCTGCTATCCTCCTGTTTTTACTTCACACTGCACTTGAGCTCCCTTTCTGCCAGGAAGATTCATCGGGCTGTGTTTGCTGAAATGAAGGCGCTTTGGTTTTAAACTTTAGCTGTTTCATTTTATTTCCACTGGCAATACAAGGCTCCTATAGGAAGGAACAAACCACAAAAAACTCTGTTAATCAATGATTTAACCATCCACAGAGGCTTCAGATTTGCTCTTCTGCTGACTCAAGCTTGGACCATCTTTAGAGCAGAGCAGGGTTTCTCTTTTGGTTTGAGCCCTTGACCTTCCCAGACCTCGGCAGTCTCAGTGGAGTTAATCATGCCAGTGACCAGTCCTCAGTCTCTTCAAACCATCTAAATCAAGAGCACCAGAATGAAACTGTATGATTTAATACTAAGAACATTTGAGTGGGTGGGTGTATATATTAGCATGAGATAATGATTAGGCGGGTACAACTGCAGACTTTTAATCCACTCATCTGTTTATGGCATGTATTAGCGTCTCTGTAACGTCAAGTCTTTCTGCACTGGCAGTCTTTTTTCTTATATGGGGTGGGTAATGAAGGTCTTCTTTCAGTGGGGGGTTGGCGATCAGGTGTGCTGTGTCAGCATCCCTCTGGCTCTCCAAGGCTGCTGCTACTGCTGCTGCTGCTGCTGCTGCTGCCGCCTGCCTGGGTGAGATCCATGTCATGTGATCATCAGCTTGACCAATTACCACCATGAGGCAAGACTTCATACTAGAGACACCTATTCATGCTGTCTAGCTAAAAGAAGTGTGTAATGGTGCGATGGAAGAGACAACAAAGTGTCAGACCTCTGTAAAGTGAAGGAATTTTGTGTTTCTTTTGATTTTTTTTCGACACGAGCATTAATTTTGTCCACAGTTTGACTTTAATTGAGGACTCAGTGCTTTTCAAAAGTCATTTGGTGATGTTAAAATTAATTTAAAAGACTAGTGGCCGTCACTTAAGTGTTTGCACTGGTCTAAAAAAAAAAGCCATTGCGCTTTTTTTATGCCCTCATACACTCTGAAGAAGCCAGGAAAAGATTGCATTGGTTCAGCCAGCTCCCACCCTCCATTTCTCTTGACCTATTTCTCTATTCCCAACTCACTGCCCTATCTAGGTCTAGGACAGCCTGGTAAAAGATTCCATCACACAAGTCATGTAATAATATGTTGTCTCGCACAGTAATATTTCACAAATGAAAGAAAAAAGAAACAGAGATTCAATATGTTATTCCCCATTACCACTTCCTCTATCCCTAACATCACTGTAAGTTGACTGTCACCCCCTTCCCGTCTTTGCATTCCGCCGCTGTAGGATCTTTTAGCAATACCATCATGTTGAACACATTCTTCCTGCTTTCTGTCTCGCCACTCCACAATGCAATTATCAGAAAATGGCAGCCATTTGTGGGTTGGCAGCTGAGTTGTAGATGCTTTCTCTCTTCTGCATTGTCTCACTCCTAACTCTGCTTCTGTTCTGACGCAGTAGGTAAATGTATGACTGATGCGTATGCAAGCTGACCTCTCCTAGGTTTTGAGTGACAAAAGTGTCCATAGAGGAAATTTAAAGGAGACAGACATATAGGGAAAAGAAGAAGGAAGGACAAGAACAAGGGAAACATTATCTGTTATCAGTGTGTGCACTTTTAGTACTTCTTTCTAGAATTTTTTTTCATGAATGTGTCCCTGAACATATTAACCTTGTAAACAAATTTCTGTTAGCGTTAGAAATAACTGCTCATGCCTGTTTTTACATTCAGCACAGCATAAACACACCTTCAGGCAAATAAAACAGCATAAGGTAGCTGACAGGTAACACGAGATGTAGGAGGCAACTTGTTGCATGCCAATGCAGCATCCCCTCTTCCCTCTCTCTCTGTCTCTCTCTCTCTCTCTTCCTCCTCCACCTCGTTGCCTGGATTCTCTGGGTTGGCAGATGAAGACAACACTATGGAAATCTTAGCGAAGTCTGCCTTCACGGCTCACTTTTTTCGAGTTTCCAGCACATCACGTTGTTAAATCTTGACTTGAAAGTTTTAGCAAGTCAAGGCCCTTCCATGACTACAGTAGTATGAAACATTGAGTCATCTGCAATCAGAAATGAGTCATTACTTGTGTACTGGATCATGTATCTTTATTCAAAGCAAGAGCTACTGCTGTAATTGTATCATGCCATTCAGTGCTAGCATACAAGGTCAGTGTTGATAACCCTCCCATAACCCCATCAGTGCCTTTCAGAGACAGCATACTACAGGCTATGGTAGTGATAAAGAGCCTTTGTCAAGGGGCCATTTTGGCCATCAAAAGAGAGATGATGTAATATCAGACAGAAACGCTGTCTCTCCCTCTCCATGTCGCCGATTCCCTCAAAAGACTAACCCTCTTAAAGAGCCACCATACTGGCAGACTACTGTAAACTCAGCACCGCTGTGTTTTAAAAGTGCATACAAAACATCATGGCATACAAAAAGCTTTAGGTATGGCAGACTCGGATTCTCATTTTTACTTAGATTTTTTGATTTTGCTTCTATGGACCTGGTTCTTATTAAAGTGGGCTTCATCATAACCCGCGGTGTGTCACAGGTGTCAGGGCTGACCCAGTGTGTTGCTCATGACCTGTCATCTTCAACAGGAAGAGGCCATGGGGCCTGAATGAAACAGAACAGATAAATAAGATGTAATTCCAGCTGTGAGACATTCAGAAACAAGATAGCGTATACAGAGGATTCAGTCTGACACTCAAAGATACCCTAAGACTTGCTTTTGACAAATAATTTCTAAAATGTGCTATAGTGCTGTTTTATCCTTAAGTCCAAACATTTTTCATTGTTATTTAATGAAATTTATGATGATTCAATTAAACTGTCTTTGCAATAAACTGCAGATTACCTGAGAAACAATGTGATCTGGTTTGGTAGCCATCTTTATTCCTCATGAAAAGAAGAACAATATCTAGATACAATTTTCCAAACTTAGTGATGTGAAAGTATTCAGAAAACAGTCATTGATTTTCTCACATCGTGTTAAGTTCACTGCTCATAAGTGGTCATAGCAAATGTGAATGCAGCTACTTGCTATATAATTCTAAGAATTGAAAAACTACAGATGGCTAGAGTGGCAATGTTGTTAGAAATAAGTCCTAAGGAGACGAGTGACTCCCTGTTAGCATGCCCACTTCCCTCCATTCAGGAATGCCAATCGGAGGGAAAAAGGAAGCACTAATCCACTAATAACAATTTCCTGTTTTGTTTACCTCTCACTGCTGCCGCTATAGCTCCTTATGTTTCATTTTATTTGCTCTTAAATATAAAGGCTGATTCTCCATCTCCCTTGCCGTCTTTACAGTAAATGCAAAATCTTTCATTTGCTTTGGTTGCCTAGAAACGCTCATTTGGTATTAGCTGTTTCGTCACATTTGCTTGGCTTTGCCAGCTCACATGTTACAAGACATTTATAGCTTTAACAAAGAAAGATGCTGTTGTCATTCGTAGCTTGGGTAGAGCGCTGCATTGGTCTTTGTTGCTTTTTTTTTTAGTTCAGTGTCGACTTGATGCTCTCTACTGGACATTTGGCATCACTTAGGTGCAGTGTGTGTGTGTGTGTGTGTGTGTGTGTATGTACTTGGGCCGATGACAGGTGTAAAAACATAGTTAAGTCACAGTGCAGCACGCCTTTTGTGGAAATAATTCACCATGAATAAAGTTATTAGAGATAAGTCACTGCTTGTGATTGCAGTGAAACGTTGGTGAGCGCTGCAGGCTCTCTCTCTCTCTCTCTCTCTCTCTCTCTCTCTCTCTCTCTCNCTCTCATTCACTCCCTCTCTGGACATATGTGTGTTTTGTGCATGCTCGTGTGTGTGTGTGCGTTCACTCCCCTCACAGTTATTCTTGCATACTTGACAGAACTGTGACCTAGTTTGCTGGACAACTACAGTAAGTGGGTTTCTCTGTTTTCATAGCCTTGTATCCCATCAGCCCCCATGCCTTGTCATTTGGGAGGAAACTGAGTGGGCCTCTAGATGCACAACGGCTGCAGTCTGGAGAAAACAAAAAGCATTCAACGGAGAAATATTCAGAGAGCATCTCGAGCTTGATCGCTGATGTGTGTGTGTTTGTGGATCTCATGCCAGCGCTCCAGGCCGTGTGGAGCCCTGCTGAGGCCCAGGGCCACCATTCTGCTCTGCTACCCTCCCTGAGCAGTTCAGGACCTAGCATCGAGCATAGCTCCTCCAGGTCTCAAAGTGTTTTTTCAGCCCGGCTAGCAGTGTGAGCAAACCAGAGCATGACAGCTTTTTTTTTTTTTTTGCTCGGACGAATCTCAGACACAGAAAGTCAGCAACGGCCGACAAAATACGATCAAGACTGCGCATGTTATTTTATTCACATTTTGATTATGTCGACTTGGATTATTCATGCTTTCATAAGCCGTGCACAGTGCTGGGGGGCTGAGGATGCAGCTGTCCAACATTAACATATCTCGAGATAGAAATATTTATTATATAAGATAGCCGGAATGTGCAGCTGACATGGTCAGCTGGGTATTTTACACACATTTTACCTCCAACTTAATGGAACTGCAATGACTTGGAATATTTAAAGTCCCTGGGATGATATGCATGTGCAGTAAAATTGCATTTCTTTCTTTTTTTTGGCAGCTGTAAATACACGCGCCCAGATGTTTTTGACAGATTCAGACCTTGTTTGCTATTAGCCTTTTGGTGATGCTGTCAGCAGAGGTGGAGAGGGAGTTATTCAAAGTGTGGCAGTTTGTGTAAATATTGTCTCAATTAATTCATCCTCCTCCCGTCTCTTGAGTCATTCATGTTGGCATTGCATAGATTTGAAGTCCTTTTCACCAGTGTATCACAACAAGTTTTTATCAGTGTTTGAAAGACTTTTGTGTGTTTTGATAAATTTTTGCATTTTGACTTTAGTTCATTACTATGTAAATATAAAGGTGCAGGTGTTTGTGTGCGTCTGTGTGTTTCTATTGAGTCATCAGCAACTCCAGGTAAAGGAATGTCTGCATTGTGGCAGATGGTTGGCATAAACCTGGCAGCGTCTTCCTCCCCCTCCATGAGCACACCACCCACATGGCTGCCAACTCTCCCACGTGTTTACTTTCCTCCTAGGACTCAATCTGCACACTATTTGCTCAGAGGAATATCTGTCTTCACCTCCAAACTGTCCCTCAGGCTCGCTTTACATCAGGTTCTATCTGGTCAAGCAACTCCAATACCTCCCAGATTTCCAGCCTCAGCAATGCTGTTGTGTTTTTGTTTTTTTTTTCTCAGTGTCTTCACAGACAGATTACATATGATACTGCTTTCCTAAGAGGAAATGCCACTGTCTGAAAACAAACATAGAACAAAACAGTGTTGCCTTTGAAAATAAGCTCTGATCTGTTTGATGTCTCGGTCATAATGGTCACATCAGTGGTAGTCAGTGAGAACACTAGATGTCTGCATTTTGAAGTTGTATTGCCTTTTTTTTGAAAATCAAATGCAATAAATGAACTGTACTTTTTTCACCAATCCTTGTTGTTGAGAAAAGTTGATGGTGTAACTTATCAGCGAAGCTCCTGATATAGGCAATCAGATAGCCTCACGGGTTGTGCATGTAACTCTGCCAGACATGTAGCTGCTCCACATCCTCCTCACTGCGGGGGCTCTTGACCCACCCATGCTGCTGGCCCCTGTTCAGGTCCCTCAGCTCGCACATCCATGCAACAGCGACAAGTTCACAGTTGCATTGCAGACCCCCAGAGGACAGATACACTCAGCATCTAATAAATTTAACAGTCCGCGGGAAGGTGTCCTATAGAACAGATTTTCTAGGCTGGTGGAGTGTTTTAGCAAAACGGTGCCAAACTTTACTGCACTGCTCGGGTTATTTTTGTCCGCCTTTGTCATGTAATCAGCAATCTGCGATCACACATATCCTAACAAATCATGCCAGAAATCTCTCGCTTTGCTATCATTCTTTCTCTCTCTCTCTCACTCTAAGGCATGCACGCACACATTTCCTGTATTTTTCCTCCTAGCTCAGTGAGTAGAGCAGTTTTCCAGGAGGCTGGCTGTGATTAGATCAACTGGTACATGGTTTGACCCAGTTCCCATGGCTCCACGCTCACATCTTGGCACTGAGGCCACGGATGCTAATGGCTGACATCATTAAAACTCTGTGTCATTGGTGACAATGTATGGAATATGCATTAACAACTGCACATTGACATTAAGCAGACACTTTCTTTTCTGCCCTTGTTTGAATATAAGCATACAGAGCCACCACGCTGTGCATTTTAAAAGGCTTGACGGCAAAGCATCATACGTGAAAAGAGCACTTTAGTTATGTGCTGCTGATTTATTTTTGTCTTGCTGATGAATAATAGAGCACAAACCAAGGTCTTTTCCATTTTCTTGGTTGAGATAAATTCAGATTCATTATTTGCATTTGGCATTGGCACAGTTTGGGCACAATCGCAGGAAGAGGCAGTGCAGACAGGAAGGGGAAATGCCGATAGTGTGCGTACCCCTGGGTGGTTGCTGGGGGTCTGCAGGTGGGGTTTGTCTCATTTTGGGAGGTCAGACTGTCTGCCTCGCTCATCGGCATAAAGTATTGTATTGTATTTTACAAGTTTGTTTTGGGTTTAATTTTAAGACACATTGATATATATTGTTCTTAAGAGAGAATTGGCCTCTTTGATCTTTTCTTGAAGGTTTATAAAATGCATGTTGAGCTCAAATGGGAAACACTCTTGTCGAAAAAGTCTTAAAATATAAGCTGTCTGAGTGGAGCTGACACCGTATATATGTGATATCCAGTGGTTTGCTCTTTTCTGGGCGTATGGCTCATTCGCTGCTGCGGATGAGTAGCTCTATCTGCTTCATCGGCATTGCAGCTCTGCCTTTTACTTCAGACTTTTGCTAAGTCCCCGTCTGCTGGATTCACAGTGGGATGTAATGTTCCTCAGTGGGGATTGGCATATTTGAATCAGCGGCAGTAATATTCATTCAATGACAGAGTGACCTTACAAATATTCAAAATTCATAAGTTCTGTACCCTACTATGTAATGCACTGTGAGATGACATATGTTTTGAATTTGCACAATAAAACTGAGTTGTTGTTATGTATTGTCTAAAATCATGACTCAGAAAGACAGCCACACAAACACTTGGACTCACACATGGGCCCACACACATACTCCAAAGGGACAGGTGTGTGGATGTGGCTGACCTATTGTGGAGCGAGGCCACATTGATGATGTGCAAAAAGTCAATGAATGAGTCTTGCACTGCTGCTTTGGCAAAGACTCATGAAGTCTCTGAAATCAGCACGTCCGGGGAAGGTAATATGTGTGATGTCATTTCGCCACATGTTCTTCACTTCGGATATTTCAGATTCCTCTCATGTGTGTCATATGTGTGTTGATGAGTTACAGTTGAGAGTTCATAGATTATATATGAAAAAATAGATGTAACATATATGTTTTTTGCCCAACAGTATCAATGCTCAGAGCTGCACAAAGCTCAATAGTTGTATCCAATAGGAACAGGCGTGCGCAGTGTTCCTTCCTTTAAAAATACTTGCATCAGCTAATAGTTATGTTGTCGCCACCCTTGACGGCCCTAACCGTTTTACACTTTTACCTTTACAGGGCAGAAAAAACGGAGGTGCTGAGTGAGGACCTTCTTCAGGTGAGCTGTTTACATGTTTTGCATTAGTGTGTGTGTGTGCCTGTGTGTAAGAATAGCTTGAAAAGTATTAAATTGATCAGACAATACAGTCATTGTTGGTTTAACAAATGGTATTTTACGAATAATGTGATAATGATGACTTAGGGGCTGCAAGGTGGTGCAGTGGTTAGCATTGTTGCCTCGCACCAATAAGGTCACCGGTTCGCATCCCAGTGAGGACACCCGGGATCTTTCTGCGTGGAGTTTGCATGTTCTCCCCGTGCAGCGTGGGTTCTCTCCAGGTTCTCAGGCTTCCTCCCACACAGTCCAAAAACATGCAGAGGTTAATTGGTGATTGTAAATTGTCCATAGGTATGAATGTGAGTGTGCTTGGTTGTCTGTGTAGCAGAGACAGCTCAGTCATAGATTAATTCATCCTTATGTTGTTTCATTCTAACAGTTTTAGATACAAAATCTGAGGTGCAAGTAAAGATTACTTTATTATCTGTTAGAAATCAGTTAGGTTTATGAGAAGTCAAACATGAATAATGTCTGAAAGTTACTTATTTTGTGTGATTAACAGCTCTAACATGCTAATGAAAGACATGGTATATTTGTACTGTTTCTACTTATTTTAAATTATGACAAGAAATGCAAATCTATAGTATCATTTTTATGCATGCACATCACACTGCGTACTGCCAGCCTTTACCATGAAAATAATAGCAGGCGCTGATTGTTGATGCTGCATGAAATATAACAAATGTGTTGTTAGATTACAGGAACTGGGATGTTGGTAATACATCCATACTGTATATGCAGGGGTATTCCAAGCCGTTTCTGATGTGCATGTGTGTTCTTCCAGGTGGAGAAGCGTCTGGATCTGGTCAAGCAGGTGACACACAGTACTCACAAGAAGCTGACTGCCTGCCTGCAGGGTCAGCAGGGGACTGATATGGAGAAGAGATCTGTCAAGTCACCTTCTGTAAGTACCTGGCAGCTGATGGAAACCGATCTGATGTGTGACGATGATGTGTGAATATTTTTGCAATTCTTACAGAAGCCTTTGCAACATTATTTCTCTCTACTGTCAGAAAAAACTACCACTCACGATCCTGGCACAGTGCATGGAAGAAGGGGCTGCAGTGTTGGGGGACGACTCTCTCCTGGGGTAACTAACTACTAACTAACAGGCCTGTGCTCACAAACTCCCCCTGCAGACACACACACACACACATACAGTCATCTTTAAATATTGATTTGGTATATCGAATTCCTCTCTGTCCTCATTACCCTTGTCCGCATTTTAATTGCATTTGATTGCTTGTGACTTTGTGTTTGGCTGTCACCAAACAGGAAGATGCTAAAGCTGTGTGGAGAGACAGAGGAGAAGCTGGCCCAGGAGCTCATTCAGTTTGAGTTCCAGATAGAGAGAGATGTGGTGGAGCCTCTCTATGTGCTTGCTGAGGTGAGCTGGCACTGCTTTTATCTAAAGCACCAATTAAGATATAGCACCTTCCTGATATGACAGAATTGCAAAGCTGCATTTTTTTTTTTAATCCAGTGTTATGAGCAAAACAAAAATCCAAGCACAGTAAGGTCTTCACTTTAATTCTCTGGACTGACTTCGCATCTCCATTTTCATTTGTAGGTGGACATCCCCAACATCCAGAAACAGAGAAAGCACTTGGCTAAACTTGTCTTGGATATGGACTCAGCACGAACAAGGTGAAGGAAATCCACATGACAGAACCAGGCTACAATCTGCCCCAGCTAGATTCTTTTTTTTTTATTTTTTTAAATAAACACTCCTGTTTAAAGCGTCCATGCAGGAATCATTCCATATGCAATGCTATTATTATTTTTTTGTCCCCATAGATTTCAGCAGTCATCCAAGTCATCCAGTCACCCAAGCACTCTGCAGCCTGGCGCCAAGTCCGAGTCCCTAAGAGAGGAGATGGAGGAGGCAGCCAATCGGATGGAAATTTGTAGAGTGAGTCACCAATCAGAGCAACTCATGTTATGCCCTCCCCCCAGCTTCTTTTGCTCTCTTTTTGATGTATAACCCGCCTGCATGTATTAGACACGAATGGACGGCGTTGCCAGGATGATATTACAGTTATACATAGCACTGAAGTTAGATAATTATTTAAAATATGTTTTTTCTCTGCTTTTTGCTTCAGGATCAGTTGTCGGCGGATATGTACAACTTTGTGGCCAAAGAAATAGACTATGCAAACTACTTCCAGACAGTAAGTAAATGGTATCATCTAAATTCCAATCCCAATGGGAGCATTTCTTTCTGTTTTCACACAGGTCACAGTAAACATTGTAGATGATCTAACAACATTGCATTTTATCTTCTCCTCCTGCGCCGTCTCCTTCTGCAGCTGATAGAAACGCAGGCAGAATATCACAGGAAGTCATTAGAGATTCTTCATAGTGTCCTGCCCCAGATTAAAGCCCACCAAGGTGAGTCATCCACTGTGAGTAGAGGTGTGTGTGTGCACAGATCTGCTTCATCCCTGCACCTGAAGCAATACCAACATGATAAGCCACAGAGAAAATAACAGCCCTGATGTGTCACGTAACAGCCTCATTAGGCAACGATTATGCACCTGGTTATTTGAATAGCTGATTTGTGGAACCAAGCAGAAGACTTCAACATCACATTTTGCAAATACATACCAAATAATGTTCAACCTTTATATACAACAACTGGTCCGAAGTCATTCAGAGGAAGATGATAGCTGTGTTGCGTAGGCTTCTCAGATCTGTGTGTGATCCTAGTTGTTGTTTTGTGTTGCAGAGGCGTGGGTGGAGAAACCGTCGTTTGGCAAGTCCCTGGAGGAACACCTGAATATTAGTGGGAGAGAGATTGCCTTCCCCATTGAAGCCTGTGTCACCATGCTGTTAGAGTGTGGCATGCAAGAGGAGGTAGAAGGAACACACACATACACACATCACTCACACATGTTTTTGTTTTGTGAAGCCTGCAGGAAAGTCCATATGTGTACCTGAATGAAAGCACGCGAAATCAGCATTATGCTCCTGTGTTTTACCATTTCATCATCTGCTCATGTTAGATGTGATAGTCACACATGATCATGTGTTTCCTGTGTGGGGGCTATAGGGCCTCTTCAGAGTGGCTCCGTCGGCCTCCAAGCTAAAGAAGCTGAAAGCCTCCCTGGACTGTGGAGTTCTTGATGTGCAGGAGTATTCCTCCGACCCACACGCCATCGCAGGTGAACTACACCCACACAAATGCCTTGTTCAAAGCCCATTTCCATAACAACAACCCCTACATTCTGTCAATGTTAGGCAGGAAGAAAACAGTAAGGCAATGAGTTTTACTCCACGTCTTCTTAAGCTGCGGAGAGTTCTTTTGCACGATGCAAATGTTTTTTTTTTTGGAATTGATTTTGGATGTACTCTAGTTGGAAAATGTGGCTCTTTGGGAGAGCAGTTAGGCAGTCCTTAGCTCTGTCCTTGGTGCTTTTTTTCCCAAAGGCTTTCTGTTCAGATACTGCCGTCCATTTCACATATTAGCATGAAATCTCTGTTGAGCAATCTGAATCTGGCAGCTGCACAAGCTGCAAGGGCCTGCTAGAGGGGAGTTGAGATGTGGGGCATGGCCTCACCAGTATAGCAGTTCCCTCAAAAAGTCAGCTGGTTTTCACTCTCTCCTTGTATTTTTTTTCCACCCACAGGGGCCCTGAAATCATACCTCCGTGAGCTCCCTGAGCCATTGATGACCATTGAACTTTATGAAGAATGGATTCAGGCCTCCAAGTGAGTCGCTGTTTTCTTATTTGAAGTATTTTCTTCAATTATGCCATTGGCCAAGATGAAAAATAGAAAGCAGTCGAAAGTCATTATACAGGAGCCCTTAACTGCCAACATGAAAAATGGTGGCATTTATTAACAAGTAGAGCATCAAAAAAACAAACCAGAATGATTTGTTTTTTTCCCCCCAGCATTCAAGATATGGACAAGAGGTTACAAGCATTAATGGCAGCGTGTGAAAAACTCCCCACAGACAACTTGAACAATTTCAGGTCAGTTGCTTCCCCTGAATTTTTACCCATTAATTTGTGCAATTGCTCATGTTTCAGTGTAGCCCTACTGCTATAAGCATATGGACAGAAAAGTCATGTAAGATGCATATCAAGAAAAAAAGATGATACAAATTACTCAAAAGCCAAGCCTGGACAGTTTCATCCAACTGAAAACCCTAGTGACATCCTTCCAGTCCTGAACATTTCAGCTCAATCTGTGCCGCCTACGGGAAAGAAAAGTAACAGTAATCAGCACTAATATCACGCCTACAGCTAAAGAATTTTATTGATTCTGCAGTATTGACAATTGTGCCACTTTTCCCGCTACCTTTTTACTGCCTGCAGCTGGCTAGTCCCTGCTGCTATTACTTTACTTACCAAAACAGATTGGAAGGGCTGAGATGTGTAGAACTATAATCAAGCAGCTCCACCTTATGGAGTATCTGCAATCTGCCGAAAGTGAATAACTTAGTGAATTTGTGAATTATTTACAATATGTGGCAACTAACAAGTAGGTCATAAATCACTTTTAAAATGCACTCTTGTATTCCATTCTGCAGATATCTAATCAAATTCTTAGCCAAGCTGAGTGAGTACCAAGATGCAAACAAGATGACTCCTGGTAACATGGCCATCGTCCTCGGACCTAACTTGCTGTGGACACACACTGAACCGTATGTATTTGTTAGGCAATGCCTACTTTTAATTTGGTGTGGGTTGATTCGTAAAACTAGTGACATAATGATAATGGTGTAGCTCAATTTTCCTTTTTTTTACAGGAACATGACAGAGATGATGACCACAGTGTCCCTGCAGATTGTTGGCATCATTGAGCCCATCATCCAGCATGCTGACTGGTTCTTCCCTGGAGGTGGGGATTACATACTATGTATGTAATAATGTAACTGTGCTGGGGCGCCATATGTGTTTTCATCCCTGTAACTATATTGTGGGATTAAAAACAAAAATATCAGATAATGACCTACAACTTGACCAGTTTGGTTCACATATACATAGCTTTGCATCCCATAATCATATAAATACCTGAAAAATGTAGCGGTTTTCTTTTTCCTTATTGCTCAGCCCCATATGGATATGATAATAATCTATGATCTTATTACTGGCCTGCACAACTCTCAAATCAAACAAGCAACACTAACACCAAAATACACATACATGTTACAGTAAACCAGCTCCAGCACAACAAAAACATACTCGAAGACAACACACGATGCTTAACTACCAAATTTCTAAGTTACTATATGTATAATAATTTAACAGATCAGATTGTTACTCTTTCTAAAACTAGCATTAAATGTTACCATTTAAACACTGGCTGCTATGTAGACAAAAACCTTTACCTTCATGGTTGGTGGTTTATACTTTCACTCCAATTCTTACAACTTGTAGATAACTTTCTACAGTACTGTGCACACAACACACACTAAAACACTACTCTAGATGCAATGAAGCACACACTGACGGTGTGTCTGCTCTTGCCTTAGAGATTGAATTCAACTTGACAGGCAGCTATGGCAGCCCGATCCACACCAACCACAACTCCAACTACAGCTCCATGCCCTCGCCTGACATGGACCAATCTGATCGCAAGCAGCAGCACGACCAGAGCCGACGCCCACTGAGTGTCGCCACTGACAACATGATGCTGGAGTTCTACAAGAAAGATGGGTAAGATGCCAAGTGCACTCTTCTGCTACCCACCTCTCAGTCTCCCTCCATCTCTCTCTCTCTCTCTCTCTCTCTCTTCCCACCCACGCCTCTTCGCAGGCAGCTGATATTGAATCCTTATATTTGAGGAGGGCAGCAGTAGCACATTAAAAAGCCATTACTTTGCTGGAGTATTTGCGCATTCTGTAATCTAAAGTTTGCGCTCCAGTGAGTCAGAAGGCAACAGAGAGGTGAGCATCTTAGTATATGTCACAACTGCCAATAACTCCAGTACATACAACTACACCCCCTGTTATCAGGATTCATCAAGGAGAGGCTGAAAACCAGTCTCATTTGAGTGCATGGGACTGCATTGCCTTGAGTGGCATTGTCTCTATGGCAACAGGTCTCTGATGGAGAGCTGCTGGTTACCTTTTTTTTTTTTTCTCAGGAAATATTTCTCCAATGCTATCTTCCCATCCTCCCACACCCAGCTCCTCCTTCACAGTCTGGCTAGCGCGTCACCTGGCCTGAGTCATTCATCCAGCCGGTGGAAAATCACTGGAGGAATTAGAACCGATGCCTTCAACGAAATACCCCCATCAAATCATGAAACAGCCTGTAATATTATAGGCATCGATCTAAATCCGTGTATCACATAATCAGCAACTACTCAATGAGGGGAGATAGAAAATAGCTTTTATCTATTTCAGGTAATGAGCAGCTTATGAAAAAGCATCTGTTCTGTCTGTTGTGTTTACGCTTTTCTAAGACTAAACAGGTTTAATTAGAAAAAGCAAGCCTTTAATGGGCATTCAGTAGATGAGTGCACGCTGGTTATGTGACCTGACATCCTCTCACCTCTGGAACATCCCTTGTGCTCCTCCCTGCCACTGTGGATTTCATCTCCCCATCACACACACTGAGTGCTCTTGTTTTGTGAACCATGTCTGCATTACTTATGACCTCATATCCCTTTTGCCTCTCTTCTCCCCTACTAATGCAGCATTAGGAAGATACAAAGGTACCGTATCATTCCTTTTTCCCACTCCTTTCCTTACGACCCCCCCTCCCTCTCACTCCATTTGTTGCTTTTGCTATCATAATACATAACTCTACGCACGTGTTTGTCTCCAGTATGGGCGTCAGGGTGATGGACACCTCCTGGGTTTCTCGTAAGGGTTCATCCACGTTGGTACGCAAGGCCTCCTCCACACCTCCAGGCATGCAAGGCCCCGGCTCTCCCGCAGACACGCTAATCCCTGAGCAGCCCGGAGAGCTCGCTACGTCTCCGTCCGCCACACCCCCACCTGGAGAAAGGGTTTGGTAAGTCCCCATGGAAACTCTGCCCCCAGCCCCTCTTTCTTCCTCATGCATCCACTCCTGTTCAGTTTGATCGTCATCACCATCATCATTACCATCATCGATGTTCCCAGCTCTGTGTAATCAAGATCCGAGGCTGTGTTAATCATACTTCCATTAATCTGCGATGCCTCCATGTATCTCTGTCAACAGATTCATGCCATATTCTGTTTTTTACAACTCTGTCTACATGTCTTGAGTTTGCCCTTTTGTCCCTTTGTCGGGTTGATGTCACTGTGGGTCAAAAGAATAATGTCATTTTTTTGAGCTCTGAAGGGTTTTATTCCAAACAGTATGTGGAAGCTTTGTTTCTCTACATGGCACTAAGCTTCAATCTTCAAGTCCTTGCAAGCATGCTGATATATCCAATCTCCCATTGTCGTGGCTTGGCTTTCTCAGCTTTGATCGTGAATTATTTACTTTTCTTTTGACACTCAGACTGATTTCACCATTATCTTAGTTAAACACATGAATAATCACCTCATGGTCACTGACTCTGCCCGTGTGGCAGACGAGAGATAATATGGCTTCTGGCTTGGCTGGCTTTCCCCCTCATCTCCTGTGGCTCTTTCAGCCATTGAAAGGGTTTTGTGTCTGTTTCACACTGCCCTGGGCTGACTGCAGGACCTGCAATGCAAACAAGTCATAGGCAGATAGGTTTCCATACCCAGCAGAGAGCAGAGATTCAGCCATCAGTTCAGCTTGATGATATTGTAAGTTGCAGACCGGCACTTTGGCTCGAGAGAAAGATCCTCACAGCTCTATGCAGTGTGCAGACACAAGGTGATCACAGAGGGAATCCTACACACTGTATTCTTTTCCTTTGGCAATAAAACTTTATTTTCTTTGCTGTTTCTTTGTGCTTGTCTTTGTATTTGCACTAAGCTGACTGTGTGCTAAGCTTGGTGCCCACCGCCCACCCTAAAATGCAGTCTTTCTTTTTTCTTTTTTTCCTCCTGTTTTTGGCTACGGACCAACTAACACACTAACACACCCTAATCATCAAAACAGCTTATCCTATATCGCTCCAATGCGTTTCCCTGTTCAATCACTAGAGCTGTTTCTTTTGTGCTGTCTATTCTCTTAATATCTACAGCTCAGACAACGTGTCGCCCAATCGGCCGGACACCTCTCATGCCCACCCACCCCCAGGGGAGGACCGGCCACCCCCCCCTTATCCCATCTCCTCGTGCCACACTCTCCCCCACCACTTCTATCCCAAACCCCCACCCTGCGCTCGCCCTGTGGCACCGGGCCCCGAGTCCCAGCCCCCTGCCTCACCCCCACCCCCGCTGCGCTGGTCTGGCTTCACTCCTCCCGCCCCGCCCCCTTCCTCTTCTTCTTCCTCCTCCTCCTCCTCACTTGACATCAATTCGAACCCCAAACCGAGTTGTCTGCACTTCCCCAAGCACAGCCCACCTGGTGACATGTCGCATGCCCCCCCGCCAGACACTAATGCTTCACCACTCTACATCAAAACCCCCTTGGTACTAACCCGCCATGACCAGAGCCTTGGCAACCCCCCTAGCCTCCCTTCGTCCGCGCCCCCACCCCCACCGTGGGCTGCCTGTCCATGTGCCAGAGAGAGAGGACCCCCCAGGCTGACTAGGTAAATACAACACACCCATGGCCACTATGGATGCATCACAGAGTGGCAGCTGTATTTCTCCTCTAGCTCGCTGGCTCATATGTTCTTTTTGCTTTTTTTCCCTCCCCCTTCAAATTACATACTTCAGATGCTGTAACATTCAGGTTGTCTGGGGATGCCTGGCATGGGGGTTGCCTAGCAACCAAGGATGTTACTGGCTTATATAGTGTTCAGTTGGATTCTGGTGTTGAGTAGATGATAAATGGACACGGACTATGCAGCGTATGGCTTACAGCATATGAGCATACTTATTCTGAAGTTTGCTTTTTTTTCACTAACCAACAGGAAAAGCTTGTTTTTTAAAGAAGGTTTTTGAGGTTAATAATATACTACCCTTGCTGCAGTTATGGCCTGGTAAGCAGTACAGTATGGTATAGAATATTTTCATACAGCATAAGCATCTTCCAGCAAGACCTAAAGTGCTGAGTTTGTATAGATTGACTCTGGCAGTTTCCTGACTCATAAGTCTTTGGTGGTACAACCACACAGGACAGTTTGAATCATTCCAACAAATCTTTGTCAGCAGTCAGAAATGGGTCACTTGATAACATTCCTCCTTGTGATTTGGAAGCTCCATGGCTTGCCATTTAGATGGCGTTCTTGTTGAAGACACAGAGCTGAAATGACTGCAGGAGATTGCAGTTCATTTGACGTTACATAATCTTAAATGTGGCTACTGTACTGTGAAATGGGTGTTCTTTGTGGGTGTAAGTTCAGATGCAGCTATAATAATCAGAATGACAACAGACTTGATATCCATAGCTCATTAATGCATGTAAGTATCTTCATTATTGATATTTTACTGTCCTAATTGCAAACTTTAATTACAGATATCCCTGGCAATTTGACAAATGCAGAGCTCGTTAAATATGTAGGCATTCCGGCACCTTAGCACATCAATGAAGAATAAAATCAGCGTTATTGAATAACCATTGTAATAATTTATGCTTATTGGCTGTTCATGCAGTTTATTTAGAAATGTTTGTCAGTCATATCTAGTTGCATGCAGGCTCTTTCATCAATTTTCAGTGTATTTTCACTGTTGTTTGTGTTGTATCAAAATTAAACCCAAGAAAAGTGTATTTATGAGTTTATACACACACACTGCTGTTTGCTAAAGCTGGAAAGAGTTTTACAAGCCCAGTTGCATTTTAATCAGTAATCAGTCATGAAGTCGAAATCTTGTGAGTTTGCATGCCAGATGGGCTGTAATTAATTTTCTCGACATCAAAAAACGTTTTAGACCTCTCACTCCTATATGGACTAAGAAGACAGGAATTTACATTGTGATTTTCTATACTAACCCCTGAACACAACATTAAGCTATGGTAAATCTAGCCAGTGATATTCTGTTTTGAAGATTTTGACTTTTTTTTTTCTTTTCTTTTTTTTAGATTATTTTAAAACTGAAATTCTATGCTCCTTTGTAGCTTCTTTCGGATTGGACTTGCCAGGCACTCCCTGTCTGTTTAATTATTCCATCTAACTTCATTATTTCAACAAAATATATATGTTTCATACACCATCAGTGATTCGTCAGTGACATTTATGTCAATGAAAAAAGACAACTTTACAAATGCACATCACGTGGAAAGGTTTGCAGTTTCAAGGAATCATGTGCACCATTTTTGTATAAAATGCCTAAACAAGAGGCATTCAAAAAGATAGGATGTTGTTTGGTGTGGAAATACTTGTGTAAGAGATGTGACTTGCTTACCGTAATGTAGCCTTGTTTGATTTAATTGTCATGAATTCAGTGCAATTATACACAGTGATGGTGATGATGATGGTAGTGACTGTTGTGGCACTGAGGTAATGTACGTGTGGTATACAAACTATCCAAAACACTCACTGTTCACAAACATACTGTATCTGGTACTATGCACATACCAATGTCTGCCTGTCTTTTTCAGTTCATTGAAGAGTAAAGAGCTTTCCCCTGTAATTGGACACAAAGCCATCCAGGTGGCAGGTCCAACAGTTCCCCCCAGCAGTAGCCCTCAGAGCAGCAGCCAGTCTCCCCACTCAACAGAGCACAGTCCACACACCCTGCGCAAAGGTCAGTCCCTCTCTCAATCTGAGCTCACACTGCCTTTCTGAAGTTGAAAAGGGTTTGTTTTTCATACTGTCACAGGAAGCTCCAATACGACTGCGTTTTCTGTTCTCAGGTTCCAAGAAGTTGGCCCCTGTGCCTCCCAAGGTCCCTTATGGCCAGTCTGGAGGGATGTCTGACCAGTCCACGGGTCAGCCCTCACCTGTCAGCCTGTCCCCAACACCTCCTAGCACGCCTTCCCCTTATGGACTGGTCTGTCCTCCGGGGCAAGTACCCCCATCGTCCCCTGGGCAGACACCGTTGGGGACACCCCACTCTCTTTCGTCCCCACCCTCCTTGACCGGAACGCTCACCAAGTCGCGGCCTGCCCCAAAGCCCAGGCAGAGACCCAGTCTGCCCCCTCCTCAGCCACCAACAGCCCCACCGGGGTTCATTGGCTCGGCCATGGCCCCAGTTCCCCAGCCCCTGGAGCAGGGCCTCCTGGATGGACTGTCTCCTGGAGAGAGCATGTCTACAGGTAAACATCAGCCCTTGGCAACAACACCCCCACCGCCACCACAGGTGGGGCTGCAGCGGCCCTCTCTCAGACTCGCTGTGGCTCTGTCCAATGGAGACGGTGGACGAGTGTAGGACTCTGTAGGACTTGTCACTGTAGAAAATACCCGTCCCCCTTTACTGACTGTTCCCAAACAAATGTCTGAATGAATAAAAGTTGCCTTTTAGACACAGATGCCTGAGAATGATAAAATGTAAATATCAGCATTTTTGTGCTACTGTAGTGAGCAGACCTCCTGACCTATGTATTCATTGCTTGTGTTATGTGATGATGTTTCCGGGTAATGTATGGAAACATCAGAGAAGCATAGCTCGTCCTGCTTGTATGGAAGTTGCCATTAGATTCATCATGTGCTCTCTGTTTATCTGTGTTACCCAGACCCCCACTCGGCAGAGGTAGGTCAGAGGCTTACACAGTTTACACCAGTCAAGTGTCTCTTACCATGTAGCAGGCGTGGAAACCTAGCCAGACAAACCCCACATTTTATCAACAGTATGATGTTCTGATGATGAGGTGTTCTGTCAATATGAACCAGTCATTCTGTCACTTTGTTATATTTATCATTCTCTTGTTCCCCCTGCTACTATTGTGTACCTTGCAGCTGTGTGAGGCCAGGGATTCAGTGTGGGCTAAGTGTGAGGGGGACTTTTAGGGTAAGCCAGACCGCCCCCGCCCCATGCACTCCATCTCACTGCCTGGCCTCGTACTGTGGATGCCTCTGGGGTCTCCTGCAGCCTGCCTCAAACATACTTACCTGTAGCACTCAAGCAGAACTTTCTACCTTCTTAGCAGATAGACATTACTGTCTCTCTGCGCTGTGTTGTAGTTCAACCAATAGTGCATGGCTTAAGGACTTCCCAGAGTGCACCACACTGCGCTCACATTGCAGATGCCATTGCTTACAAAGGTCCATCTTAAAGCCCCTCGTCCTTTTGTTCCCCATTCCCAGCCCTACGCTGGCAGACATCCCCCTCTAATGCCTCTGCCACTAGCATCAGGGGGCCACAGGTAACCCCCACTCTTCCTTTGGCAGGTTCATTGCTTTTTATAACCTCTGCTTCCTCTTACTACACTGCCACGCTCCATCTCATTCCTACACAGGAGTAGTCATCAGTCTCTGTTTGGATGTGCCGCTTCCAGTAACTTAGAGCAGCACATTGGAATACGTATATTTCCAGCAAATACTATATCCAGTCCTCATGAGATTTCCATTGTTACTTTAAGCCCACTTGGTGTCTTGGTGCCATTTTTTCCAACAGAGTTCCACACACATCTTGTTGCCTCTGTGTTGGTTTACCTGGCAGTTGTTGTAAACGTGTAATGTGTTGTTGTGCAGTCATTTTGACCTGTTAGTGTATTTTATCTGACAAAACATCTGCTGTTGTTGACTCAAAAGACACAAAAAGCTGTGACATACTACACTAGTCGCTAGCATGTTTGCTGGTGTGACTAGCACCACACTGAAAACATCCCTGTGTAGAATGTGAAGTACATGTAATCTACTGATTCCTTCAGTCAGGTCAGACATCATTTGCCACTTACCATGAGTTCAGACTCAAAACGATTAATATTATTTCTGCTCTCTTCCATTTTTTACACCTCATTATCATCATCATATGCCCTCTTCTCCTCCTCCTATTGCTCACCATCGCCATTTCCACTATTCTGCTCATCTTACTCACCTTTCCCATCACGCTCACCATTAGATATCTTCAATTATGAAATCCCCTCCATCAATGTCAATCTGGACAGCCTCATCGATGAGTTCAGCGGTGCCCCCTGCAGGAGGTCCCTGGCAGTGACAGACTCTCCAGAGGGGGACGCTGTGCCTGAGGAGGAGCCCCAGAGCACCACTCTATGACCTATGACCCTAAGGCATCATTTACCAGCACCCCTATGGCTGTACATACTCTTAACTGTCGCCGCCAAGGCCTGATGGAAACACCAACTGGCCTCACCAATGCCCACCTGAAACCAGAACATGAACCCTCCCTCACATCTGCTACAGGCTGCAAAGAAACTTTTACAATTGCTCGCTAGTACATTAATGTGACGACAACAACAACAACAAGAACAAAAAAAAAACACCAAAATGCCATAGTGGAGGAACAGTTGCCTTTAGGAGGAAAGACTGGAATATAGATGAGTATTACTTTAAAAGATTTTTTGTTTTGTTTTGTTTTTTCTTGCTTTGCTTTGTTCATCTTTGTTGTTTAATCCAGTGGTTTGTATTTCTGCGTGTTTTTCAGTTTCTTTCTTTGCCTTATTAGAACATGCAATCAAATTGCAATATGATATTCACAAGTTGTACAACTTTTGGTTAGGGAAACTCAGAGCCTGACATGGTTAGGAGCAAAGCCCAATCCTCAGGGTGAAACAGAGACAGAGTGAGAGCGTAGTCTGGTTACATTGCTCACAGGGTATTCAAGCTTTGTGCACATTAGGAACATGCTGAGCCCAAGAGACAGGCTTTGCATGCAGGATGAAACATTTAATGCAGTTTTATTATTGTTAGTGTTACAGCCCCCCCCCTTCCCCCTCCTATCATTCCTTCCCCTCTTCTATCACAAATTACAACTGTAGTTTTTTGTCAGACAGTTACCTTTGTATAGGTAAACTCACTTTAACTCACTTTATACCAGCACAGTATGAGAAGAATGTTATTGTAATTCAAGTTTTTATACTTGCATCTGTTATTCAGTTAGGAAGAAAGCACCATGACGTGTTTGCATGACAAGCCAATATGATCGATCTGCTATGGATCAAGGGCCTGAGAATGGCAGTGCTTTACTTTGTGTGAGTGTTGCTGTTGTTTTTCACTTTGGACAGTAAATTTAGAAACCACCCCTGTGCTGTGCAGTTTAATGATAATGGATGGATGATGACACTGCCTTTAGGTTCGTATGAGTCTCTCTCTTAACTTTGTTTCAAGTGCTTCAGGTTTAGTGACCTTTGACCCCAAGTGTAAATACAAAGACTGTACATAAACTGATGTATATAAAGCTGAGAGGAAAAGTATATGTAAAATGCATATCTTGAATATATAATAATAATAATAATATATGTGCTGATATTTATCGTGTAGAAAATGTAATGATTAAAAAATTTGATGTTATTTTTGTCCCTGCACACGACGAACAGGTTTACTGTAGATTCATAATTTTTCACTTTAACACCAGGTAACTATGATGCTGCAGCAGAAATGCAGAAAGTTGTTTCTGCTAGAAATCAAATGTGGTCTTTCTAATTCCGCCTCCTGAGCTTTGACTTCAGACATGCTAGAGCACTAATGAGTTACACACCAATGCCCTATCCTTTCTTTTCTTTGAAATCCGTTACTTAAGCGATTCTGTGTAAATAGTTAGATTCCTTTGAACTCACTTGTACCATGTATTAATTCATAATGAAGACAAATGTAGACCTAAGCCTATAATATTGGACTGATTATATGGTTATTTAGAAAGCATAGTCGAATTTGGCACACATCAAATTTGAAAAAGTTGCCGTCCTTTGTTGGTAGTATCACCCCAGACAATTAATTAGAGATAATTAAAATTCCCCAGATAACAGATGCTGCAGTGTCACTTTTTTAATTTCCTGTAATTTGTCTTAGGACAATAATTTTGTCAATTAAAGTGCAATTATAGTGTTTACTGATCGACCTCAGTCCAAAAAGTGGTCAAAGTCACCCCTCCCAAACCTACAGAAAAAAAGCCATTAATTTCATTGCAAAGCAATTTTTCAAGTTTGTTTTATGTGTGAATTAACCTCTGACAAAACAAATTCAAGATTATTCTCTCTCCAGAAGTGATCTATGGTATGCCTCAGTGTGTGTTCTCAATGGACTATGTTTATGAAGAATTTTGGTGATGTTAATTATATTGGTAGTTGTGGTAATTTTATGACAACAATTGCAAGTGCCCTCACACTGGTCGTTATTTTGGAACTATAGGCATAATTAAGTGTAATAGAGGATTTATTTTCTGTGCTGGATCCATAAATCTATCCGAGGAGGCAGGGGTATCTCTGAATGTGACTGACTCAGATTACAAATGGTAGGCTACCTGATTTTAGATGAACTAACAGGGCAAAGGAAAGTTAGTATTTGAATGAAGGTTAATTAAGGCCTGTTGGCATGTATTATTACCAGTATTTGGGCAGTATTACTGTAATGCTTTTGTGCATCATAACTGGAACTTACAGCCACCTAAAAGCATGCATTCATATTCATTATAGGTGTATGATTATTATGCTGCTAAAACAAGAAAAAACAAAACATCTGTACCCTCCCCAAAAACACGAGTCATAATTTCATCACATGTCTAATTTCAGCCAGTAAATTAATTTTCTAGCAGTTTTGAAGCACATATTCATAGGAGCAACCTTTTGCACCAAATGGTACACTGTTGCATAGTTTTATCAAGCATTCAAACTACAGTCGGCCTATATTTCCCAACTCACCTCATCACCATGTATGTTGGCCTAAAAGTAAAGCCCAGTTTGTTTACATTTTGTGTATGGGGAGGGGGGTTTAAATGAGAAAAAATCTGAAAAAGTGTCATGCATGCGCTTAGATAGTCTTTTGATAATCCATGTTTTGTGTCAACCACTGTCTTTTTAGGGATTGTAAGAGGGGTGATGAACAAAATGTATAGATGGATGCTAGAGAATGTGGATCACGACAAATGGTCCTTTGTGGGTTTTTGAGCAATACGGTGGAGGAGCGGAAGTTGCCTGTGGATGTACTGCCTCCTTCTGCTATCACAACTAATGTACAAACAAAACCTGCCGCTTGTCAAGCCCACCATGCCCACCCCTTCCTCCTCTGCTTAGCATATCAAGTGGAACACAGTGTGTACTGTGAAGCCTACCTGCAATCCTTATCAGAATGTCAGAAATAAATATATATATATATATTAAACTCTACATTTTTAATAATCTCACTTGGTTACTGTGGGTTTTATTTCAGCTTTTTTAGAAAAATAAAAAGTTAATCAGACAGATTTCTTTTTTTTTTCACACATTCAAGTACTTAAATGCATTTTTAAAGCTCTCGTGCTTTGAGTATTTCCATGTTCTGTAACTTTATATGACATTTTAGAGGGAAACATTGTTGTTTTACTCCACTGAATTGATACTGACACCTACTTCTGGCCTTGTTGGGGTCACTTGTCTTATTTCATATGAATTATTAGCAGTTCTATCAACACTAAATCTCCTCTTTTTGAAACAGTCTAAAACAGATTTATGAGTGATAACTTAGTTTGATAATCTGAGTACATTTTCCATCGCTGCCTGCAATCTTATCATAGTTTAGCTAATCTAGTGTTTAGATTAGCAGGAGCATACAGGGTAAAGGTTGAACACCTGATTCACTGAGCATTTTATTTTACTCTTAATACTTTCATTATTTGATAGTATTATCTTGTTGCCTTTAAACTGGTTACTTTTCTACATTTACAACTATACGGTTATTGTCGCATTGTGACCATGTGTAATACGTATAAATCAATTGTAACTGCACTTAAACATGTTGAGAAAGCAGGTGTCAGCAGAGTAACCTGTAGGACCAGCCCAGCAGGACGACTGAAGGATTGCCACAGGAGGAAACTAGGAGTGTACGTGCATGACAAGATCGTGGCGATACTAAAGAAGCTCAAGTTAAGAACAAATCCTTAATTTGTCATAAATCTCCACCCCAAGATGTGTAATGCACTGCACCTGTGTTAAGTATGTAAAACAGTGTTTTAACACAAAGAATGACTAACATTACACCTCTGTCAGAAATCACTTGCCATAGTAGATCATTTAGAATGCTTGTAGAACTTCTGTTTTCTCATTTCTCTCTGTCCCGTCTCAAACTGTATTCTGAAGGAGTTAGCGGTAATCTAATGCTTCGATCCTGCAGTGTCTCTCCTTACAGCAATCAGCCGGGCACATCTCATCGCCGTCCGCTCTATCTCCTTCCAGACTGCCATGGGTGCATTAATTATTTCTTACTGAAAGTTTTCAAGGCGGCTCTCTTTACACTGTCTTTATACCCACCACAAGAGGAGCCAATCACGTGCTGTTTAGGAAAGGGGATTTGATACAACCACTAATTCTCTCCAGGTATCTATAGTGAACAGGTTTCCACTTGATCAGCATAGGATTAAAGTTTAAAAATGTGTGAGCACTGTTTAAATGTCAGACTAAACACAGTGTGGGATAAAATGAGGTCTGTCAACACACTCTGACTGTTTTATTATTAAGCCAGGCTCAAGCCAAATGTGACCCCTTCACGCTTTCTCTTAAGGACAAGCAGACACACTGAACAAACCTGAAAGTGGGATAGAGGGTGTCTGCTGCTTGGAAACAAGGCATTCAACAACAGGGTAACACAACAATGAATTGAGCTGCTTTAACAGCAGCTAAGTTGGGTTAAATAGTTTTTATTGAATTTGTCCTGACTAACAGTTTTAATTGTTAAATTCTGACTTTTATAATGCCCACCTTCATTGTATTCACCAACTTTTGGTACATTTGTTTCCACATATGTGCTTCTCATAAAACAGGTTGAACATGTCTAAGACAGGAATGCTAAACAAAAGAGTGCTGTCAAGGCTTTCCTAACCTTTGCTTTACACTGTTGCTGGGTAATACTTATAAAAAGACATGGGCATGCTTATAAACTCCTTCACTTTTCCACAAAATCAGGGAAAGAAATGACAGTACCTGATCACATCTTAAAAACTAAATGAGCTTGCATCTTCATATATTTACTGAATTGTACATTTTCAGTGGAATGATTGCACACTCCTTGATATTTTTCAGCCAGACTAAAAAAAACTACTTCACACGTTTTCCTTGACTGGTGGATTACATTAGGCGGACATCTTTCTGCCTTTAAATGTCAGTTGATCATCCCCTTATTGGCACTTAAAGTCAAACTTTTTCTTTTATCAAGGTGCTATGCCAACAAAATCCACGGTAAAGTTGCCGCCACTAGTGCCAGTACAGTAAATGCCGAGAGTAGGACGAGCAAGCACCGCGCTGTCGTACAAATCCTGCGTCTTCGCCTGCGCTGGGGCTGAACCACAGTCATCACAACACTGAGCGCATCTTCTTCAGCCATAGGTCGCCCTTGAGCGCTTATGATGAAGATCTGAGATGCATTATGGCTGGGGCTGATTAACCTCTGTCGGCGGACTCGCTGAGAGATGCCCCTGCAGCAGTGAGCAACCCAATTAACTCCACTCAGTGCGCTCTCCGTGGAGGCGCGCCGTGCGCTCTGGAGCGGTCCCAGTGGCAGAGGAAGAGGCACCTCGAGGGTTTGCCCTTCATCTGGATCCTTGTCTGCTGCGAGCGACACCAGCGCTTCCTTTTGTCTCTTGATGAATGTAAGATGTCGGCAGACGGGGCAAACAATCGTGTCTCTGATGTTTCCATCGCTGTTGATGCTCACCAGCGTTTTGACCAGGCAGTCGTGGCAGAATACATGTCCGCAGCTCAACGTCCGCTCAGTACCCGAGAGACTCTCATAGCACACTGGGCATTCCAGTGAGTCCTCCTGACTGTCTTCTTTGTAAAGTGCCATGCAGAATTTTGCAAAATTGAAAGTTTGAAAAAAGTGAATTCCCGGTAATTGTGGAGTGAAGCCCTCTCCGACTTCTTTTTTCCCCCTCAATACATGACTTTCTTTGCTTTTGCCAGTGGGTGGAGGCGAGAGCGACGCCTTGTAAAACAGGGCCTGCCACCTGAGGCTGCAGCGACTTGACGGATTGGTTTCCTGCTGCAATTCAAGTCCCTGCGTTGGTTCACATTTCATGTTCTATGACACACTGACTGACATTATTTAACTACTGACACATCTGAATACAATGTAAATGACTTTATGTTCATTCATCTTAAACTGAACTTCCCCAACTATTTGAAAATTGTGTCAGCTGCAGTTTGGTTGATTAATAAATTCAAATTGACCTTTTGAGTTGTAAAAGTGTAAAACTAGATTTTTGGGTTACACAGTGTTTACCACTTTCAGAATGCACAGTCTCAGTTACTGAAATAATTTCTGAAGACACAGCCACAATAAAATTTAATATGTATTAAAGAAAAAGCAGTTGCGAATGTCCATGTCTATTTTCTAAAACTACAAAAAATATAAATAAAAATAAAAAATAACATTGTGGGGCCGTTGTTTTCCAACAGTGTATTCTGGGAAATGTTCTAATAAGCTCGTCAAATGAAGTCAAAACGCCTCCAATTATAAGAGCTTGTGTTTTTAAGCTTTATAGTGGTCTTAAAAAATGACATTTTAAGCCTAATTAGATAGAAATTTGTAAAATGCATTTATTTACATTCATCAAACTATAAAATCTAACTTCTATTATATCGTCAGTGCATTGATTCCAGTGATATTTTTAAAAGACAAGAACAGAATTAAATTGTTCAGAAAGGTCAGCTCCATCATCAGGACTTAAACAAACACTATTCAGCAAAGTGACAAAAGATGAAGATGTTTTCAAAACTGAAGTCAGTGCTGAAGAACCCCTCACACCCACTCCACACCCTGAGGTGATTCAAGCAGAGCACCTTCAGTCAGAGGTGCAGGAATGAACACTGCAGGAGATTCCTTCTGTTAGCTGCCATCAGACTTCACAATGGGAAGAAATAACAACTCCTGCTGGACTCTTTGTGCAGGAAACACTTGTGACACGCATGTATACAAATGTTTATTCTATGCTAAGTAGACTTCTGAGACTGTTCCATATGTATTTAACTTTTTTTTATTATTATTATTTTGTGTATTGCGATTTTAAATATACAGTTGTTTTTTGCACACTGGACATATGTACATCCTTGTGGTTTTTTTTTTTTGTTTGTTTGTTTGTTTGTTTGTTTGTTTGTTTTTACATTATAGGTCTTCTACAGTTTTGCACATTGGATTTTTTTTCTATTTGTATACATAGTAGATTTCACTCTAAGTCTTCAGTACGTTTTCACACTTCAGTAAGTAGCTTTTGTGCAAGAAACATTTTCTGCTCATTGTTAGATATGGGTTCTTTACTGTTGCTCTAGCTGCTGTGACAAAGTAATGTCCTGCAAAGGATAAATAAAGTTTTGTGTATCTAACATCTATGAGAAAAAAAAAAGAAAATTCAGTTGCTTGTGAGACAAAAAAATACATCATTTTAAACAGGACCAAGTATTTTTTACTGCTGTGTAGCTGTTTATTTTCTGGCAATCATATGCCACCTTGTGGTGAATGAAAACTGTACAGTTGGTACAAATCTACAGTTTAAAAAAACAGAAAAGAAGAAAAAAATGGAAAGAAAAAGGTGTGGTTGATTCTAGTAGGTGACGTTTGTTGTGGCTCCGCCCAGCTCTGACGCACACGTGGGATTGCGTCAGCACGTACGTCCATGTCGAGATTTACGTTGGTTCCGGGAGACGCGTTGGCAATTTCCTAAACACCGCTGAGCTCAGTGTTAAACAAGGCCCGGCGGGGAGAAGGTGTGTGTCGCTGGGTGGTACACCGGCTGGACGGCGACTTGCTGAAAAGGAACACCGATTTGACATGAGCAGGTACCGAAAGAACGCTTGAAATGTTGAGCTGTGTCTGTGTTTAATGTTTGACCGGTTCCTCTAACGAGCAGCCGTGTTCAGCCGTCGCTCTCCGGTGTGTAACGGTACGAAGGCGACAGCTTATTTTCGGATGAAACGTCGAGAGGTGTCGGCTGTAATTTTTGCTTCTTACGTCCTCCATGTTCCCTTTTTGTAGGCGGTTTTAGTACAATTTAGCATAAGCTTCGTTTCTGTCAAACCGCAGACTATCAGATATCGACACATTGACAGCAGCTATTGGGTTCGCTACCCAGGTAAATAACAACCTGTTAGGCTAAATACTGGGTGTATTAGCTGTATGATCAGTTTAAGGTGTCAGTTTTACAGTAAAAGGCTCACTTGGATCACTATACTTGATTTAAGCTAACCTCTAGCTTTCTCTGAGCAGGGTTGCATGTCTTTCTGTTGGCAAATCTATAGCACAAGGGAGTAAAACACAGACCCAGGTCAGGGAGGGACTGCCACCACACCCTGCAAAGCTGTGGGTCTGATTATTATTCACATTAGAGCAACCAACAAGACTCCAATGACTCCATCTCACCCCTCTCTTAGGCCCCCAGTCTAAAATTGTGACTCCATCAGCAGTTAAATTCTTAGTAAGCACTTAGTCATCTGCATCAAAAGAGGATGTAGAGACGAGAATGCGGGAAAGGGGAACTCTCTCTTCACTTACCTTCCTTCCCCTGTCTGTAATTTCCAGGCCCTGCCTGTCCTGGTATTGTTACAGCATACAAATAGATCCAGGGGTCAAGCTGACATCACACCAAAGATACTGAGATGAAGCACAACAGGAACTGTCATGAATTCTGGCAGAGTTTCAGCACTTTTCTTGTCCTTCTAAGTGATGTGTTATGTTACCTTGTCCTCATCTGTCCTAAAAATGTCCAATACTGTAGCTTCGGTAAGGGTACATCTCCAATGCCACTTTTGATTTTGTCATTGGTCAGTAGGCTAATAAATAGTCATGTCCTCTTTGAGGGAGTGTTTGTCCTGTATAGTGCTTTGATCTCCATCACCATGGACACAGTTTCCTGTCACTCATGTCTTTGGAGACCTGCAGGGATCGATAGAAAGCAGTGTATCCCATTCAGGCCTCTTAGCATCATAGCAAATAGAGATCTGCTGGGTTTGGTTTCTGTTTATGATCAAAGAAACATTCTTTGGTACTTTCCTGCAGGGCTGGGAAGGTTCCCATTGGTCATACGATACAACAAACATGTTATGTCATTAACGGCTTGGGAAAGTCTCTCTCTCTCCACCCTTCACGGTGTTTTGGTCTCCAGTTTCCTTTGCGACCTCAGGAGTAGCGTTCTGACACGTGAGTTGTCCTGTGGTCTGAAACAGTCGATGACGCCATCTCAGAGGAATGTTTAAAGGAAAGAGCAGGCGGTCTTGCCTCAGAGTCGCCATCCCTCTGAGTCCAGACCATCCTCTTCTTAGCAAGAAACATAACACATCCTCCAGGCTAGTCAGGTCAAAATATAAATTGTTACAGTAACATAACACTAGCTGTTACTATTTATGCCACCACTTTTTGCACAGACAGTTTAAACAATCAAATCAAATTCTGCATTCCTTATAAGTAACTACCTTAAATTGTTGCACATACTTTCTTTGACTTTCAGCTCAGCTGAGGGGTTTCCTGTGTTTTGTCCACTGCCTGCCGGACCTATCAGTAGGAAATCCTTATAAGCTCAAGTCGGATTATAAATACTCCTGTAGCTACTGCAGTGGTACTGCTGGCAGCAGCAGCAGCAGCTGTATCCCCCCCCCAAAACGCACACAGCGGCCCTTTCCAGATGTGTTTAATAATTTCCTGAGCAGTCTACCTAGATCATATATTTATAGAGTTTAATAGCTTACAAGAAAAAAAAACTGTCTATCAAAGTGCTAATTTTGCAAACAGGACGGAAGACAAAAAAACTTGTAACACTTGATTAAATTTCAGAAGGGATCTACATTAGACAGCTTTCATCTATTTGGCATTAGCTACACTTAATTAGCGTTGATTAATGGTGATAAGTATGTTGACATCACATGAGTTGAGCTGTAAGAAGGTTAAAACGGAATGATTTATTGAGGCTGCCTTTTGTACAGCATGTCATTGAGGCTGTTCACTGTCAAAGAAAGGCTGACAATGCTGGCCGCTCAGAATTGTTAAAATTACGTTGGTAAATAAAAAAAAATAGCAATTCCAAAATTGCTCACATTTGGTTCAAGCTTTTTATATAGATCAGAAGATGTGCTTGGACAGTGATTTATGAGATATTTAGGATGAACTGACGTCTGAATGACATGATGATATGGCTAGGCCAGTCTGACTTTGTGTCTTTGCTTCTCCAGTGAGGAATGAGGGATATCTGTAATCTTGATTTCATTGATTGCTCAGCTCAGAGATAAGAAAGGAATGTGCTGTGCCTGATTCTGCATGCCAAAGGATGACACAATGGAAGTGTCATGCCATGTTTAAGACTTTTTAAGTTATTTATATTCTAAGCTATTATAGATATCTCTTAAGCTAATCATAGCGTCTCTTAAACCCTCAGGGTGCCCTGACATGGACACAGAGATGATTCCCAAATTTTCGTCAAAGGATGAGGAGGTTGACTACTGGAAGTCCCAAGCCCTCAAATATAAGAAGAGGTAGGCAACATTCATTCCTATATGACAACATTGCATGCCTAAAATTATTTGCTGTGGTCTGACACGTATAGAATATCCTCTTTATCCATGTTTTAACATCTTGTTACGATCAATCATGGTTTATTGTACATATGAGTGTCTGGCAGATGTTCTGCTGTGTTCTCATTGTTTTGTGTATGGAGAGTGTTACTGTTTGCTTACTATGCTTATTTTTGCAAATTGGATTATGTAACAACGTGTCCTAGTATTTTTCCTGGTCTGTCTTGCAAGAAAATTGAGCCAAACATCAGACAGCAGCAGTTAGCCTATTCAAAATCAAGAAGACCACTTTTTTTTTTTTTTATAAGTTGATGCTTACGTAATTCCAGATCATTATTTGCTGACTGTGGTTTTGTCTGTGGTTAGGAAAGATCACTACACAATTATTTCCCCATTATTGTCGACCAAATGTTTTTGAAATGTTGTCTCTGTTAAAAGCTTCAGCACAGAAAAGACTGTGTTTAGCCATATAAGGCAAATGACCTGAGCAGCTTTATGGAATCAGCACCCACAAACAGGCTGGCTTACTCATGAGGAAATGACTACATCTTTGGCTTCTTAAACAGAGACCGCAGCCTATGTTGGGATAGGCAGCAGTAGCATTTGTGAGTGTTGTATAAATCAAATTTGTTTTGTCTGCCTTTTCTATTTGTGGAGTTGGGGCCCAGCATACATCCAGAGGAAGTGTAAAACTGCACAGAAGGAGTTAAAGTCCGGGTGGTTTGCTGAGAAATTCCTTCTGTGGGTACATGGGGGGAAAAAAACATCAACCCATGGAAAAAATAACTTCAAGCAGCAAGTTCACCATGGCTTTTCACATGTTTTGGAGCATACGTCTTCTTAATAGTTGTAGCATGCAGTGTTTCTTAATGAACGTACTAAAGTTCCCTACCCAAAGTGATATTTTTAAACTTACCTTCTTACACATTTTGTTGTAAATAGGCTACTTTTATGTCATCAATTCATTATCAGAAATGGACTTTCCAGCATTCAAACATATACTTAACACTGTTTCAGTCACACATATAGAATACTATTGGTTATTTTAAACCTTACAAAGTGTTAGGATGGACAGGCCCGACTGTTAAAAAGGGAAGTTGTAGAGGCCAGCGTGCTGATCAGGCAGCCTCTGTGACGCTGGTATGTGTGGAACGACCCCGCACAACAACTGATTCATGAATTCCAGTACTCTGTAGAGCCACTGAGAGGCCAGTATCCCAGTACAAGTAAGCCGATCTCAGACCAGTGTTAGTCACAGTGACATCTTGACAGGAGAAAAAAAATAGGATGTATTTAGATTCTATAAACTCTGAGATAAGTGAATGTTTTTTCCCCCTCCTCTTCCACCTTGAAATGTAAGCTAAAATAAATATGCACACACCAGAGTTATTTTGTGTGTTTTTGCAATCTCTACACGGGGTCAGGACAGTGTGTACACACGTCCTGTTATCCTGTTTCTTTGCCCTCTCATTTTCTCTGCACTCCTGACCTTTAACCTCTTCCACAGCTGAAGACACATGACAACTTGCCTGTTTTTCTGAGCTACTTTCGAACCACCTTCTGTCAAAGTTCAGCTGTCTCTTCAGAGCTGTATATTTAGAATGCCTAACTCGACAATGCTGAGCTCAGTATTTCCTGTTTGACAGAGGCAGGAATGAAGGTTAAAAATCTACAAATATCTGACTGTCCTTTCATGCAGGTTTATTTCCGGCCATTGGGGAAAAAAAAAAAGCAGCTACCAGAACGTGCTTGAGCTTGGTTTATCTTACCAAACAAAAGCTGTCACTCTTCTAGAGCTCATATCCACTGTCATTGAGCTGGTCAGCTGTACAGAACACAATGGTTGATGGTGGACAGGGTAGCTGGTGTGTGACAATGACTGTTTATGTTTTTCATCACTCTGTTTGTGTACCTTCCAGTTGCCATGAAGCCCAGGAGGAGCTGCAGGAGTTCCAAGAGGGCAGCCGAGAACTGGAGGCTGAGCTGGAGGCACAGCTTGGCCAGGCCGAACACCGGCTTCGAGACCTCCAAACTGAGAACGAGAGGCTGAAGAACGAGCTCTCTAACCTTAAGGTAACTGGACCTGCTGACTTGCCATGTAGCTTATTTTAGAATGAATTTTGTTGTATCGTCTATGGGTTGCGACACCACTAAAGTTAATTGTGGTTACTTAAGAGGTTATCTGAGCTCTGTTGGGATCCTGAACACAAGGTCCAGTGTCTTATTTGTGTGGGAGGTGTTAATAAGGCATGGTCTTAGGTAATCCTACAGCACTCCTTAATTGGATGTCAGGATAAAGAGGAAGAAAATAGAAAACTGCAAGGACAAGTCTGGTTCTTAATCACAGCAGGGCATTGTGTGCTCACTGTGACCCTTTGGTGATCATGTACAATGTTGACTGTACTAGTTGCTGGACTATACACTGAGCAGTTTACCATCTAAGTATTGTGATTTTTCACTTGAGTCTTTTTGCTGCACCTATTACTAAAAATGGAGTGTACAAATCAACCAGTGAGAGGCCATGAATGATGCTTTCCTGTCTTTGTCCCTCAGAGGCCACAATAGAGGCATGCAGCACTGCCTGTAATTGTAGTGTAAAGTAACTCAGGGCAAATGAACCATTGGGCCTCCCCAGGGAACAAAGAGGCCCTTTGAAAGTGAAATAATGTAACTGTATATGTAACTGCGTCTTTGTTGCCCCTCATTTGAACACATAGACTCACTTGCAAGCTCTTCTCTCTTCTTCACTCTTTCCATCTCTATCAGGAAAAGCTGGAGCAGCAGTATGCCCAGAGTTATAAGCAGATTTCAGTGCTAGAGGATGACTTGGGCCAGACACGCAGCATCAAGGAGCAGCTACACAAATATGTCAGAGAGCTTGAACAGGCCAATGACGACCTGGAGAGAGCCAAGAGGTCAGAATGACATGTATTGTGCAAAATAATGAGTAAATGATGAACACAGATTTTCTAGCGATTGTGCCAACACTGCAACACTCACAAAACAGTCGTGTCTATTACTTTGTACGTAAAGGGCAACAATAGTGTCTCTTGAAGACTTCGAAGGCCGTTTAAACCAAGCCATTGAGAGAAATGCCTTTCTGGAGAGTGAGCTGGATGAGAAGGAGTCTCTCCTCGTGTCTGTACAGCGGCTGAAAGATGAAGCACGAGGTAAGGACAAAGCAAAGAAGAATGTATTCTGCCCTTTCTCAGGCATGCAGCCATCTGTGAAAGGGCAAGTGGGGGAATGCTTCATGAGTTTCACTTTGTCTTCCGCAGATCTGAGACAGGAGCTGGCAGTACGGGAGCGGACTACAGACAGGATGTCAGCACCCAGCTCACCCACATTAGACATCGACAAAATAGATTCTGCAGTACAGGCGTCTTTATCCCTTCCAGCAACACCTGTAGGAAAGAATATAGAGCACCCCTTTATAAGCTCAAAAGGTTAAGACGAATCCCACTCTTACATCTACGTACTGTTTTGAAATCGATTTAAAATTCTGTAATGTGTGTACTAATTTTGGCATTTTCTGCTCTAGCATTGACCAACGGCTGTGGCAGCTCTTCCCTGACTCCTTCTGCTAGAATCTCAGCTCTTAACATAGTTGGTGACCTCCTGAGAAAAGTTGGGGTAGGTCTTTTTCCTTTAAAATAAATCACTTTTTTTTTCTAGTCTCTTTCAGTATGCAGGTGTTATTGTTTCTTTGCTCACTAAGTAAATGCAAACAGTGCTTAAAAGACCCCCTCCAGTACAAATCAACTTTTGTTTACCTTGTTAACATATTCCTGTGGTGTTTTTTTTTTTCTTTCTTTTTTTTTTAATATGCTAGAAGATAAACATAAAACCACTACCCATTTTTAAAAACATAAATTCACACTGACCTGTCAACTTGCAGCGTTGACAAGTTTGGTATTTTCAGATGAGTTTTTTTAGGGGTTAAACCAACAACCAGAGAGGGACTTTGAGATTTTGGAATAGGTAACAGAGCATTGAGAAGCAATGTGTCCTCAGAAAATGCTTATAAAAGGTGTAAATACAGGCTGCATTTTGTGCTTTCCCACTAGGCCTTGGAGTCAAAACTGGCTGCTTGTAGGAACTTTGCCAAGGACCAGGCAGCAAGAAAAAGTTACTCCACAGACAACAGCACACTCATCAACAGCAATGCCACCAAGTTCTCACACTCTCTACATACCACTTACTTTGACAAAACGTAAGTCCTGAAGCATGTGTTTCGTTCCTCCACTCACTGTTTATTTTTCTATGGTTTAGTTTAACAAACACACATATGCATAAAATTGGTCACCTAAACTCAACTATGCTGAAAAATCACCAGCTTATTCTAAGTGGCTCTGTGCATATTAGTTTTTGCTCTGTACTTGTGTACATGTTTGCTAATATTGTACATGTCCATGTGGCACCTGCAGCACTGTTAACGGATTAGACCCCAGCTCCCTGACCTCCATGGCATCATCCAGAGCTGTGTCTCCACCAGGCATGCTGCCTTTGAGTGTGTGAGGCGTCCCCACCCCACACAAACCTCGATTGAAACTCCTGTCCACACAGCGCAACGTGGGAACAGAAATGACTGTGTGTGTGTCTGAGAATGAGAGTTGGAAAGGAAGAGTGAAGTGTGTTTGACTGTTTGGGAAGAGTGCATTTTCGAACTCGACGTGTGAAAGAGAGGCTTGACTATACAAAGAATTTGCCTCCAGTTTGCAGCTCTCAGTGCATCTGTGAGTAGGTGCACAGTTGTTTGTGCAAAATCTGCCTACCACATACTTGCATGTGCCTAAAGCTGTACTGTATTATGCTTGTATGAATGTCACTGCAATGCGTTGCTCTCCAGATGTCAACTGTGGTTCATCTGATAACTATCCCTGACAAAAGGTCCCTAACAGACCACAGCTTCCTTTTTTTTTAACTTCTTTTTTCTTCTTGTATGTTCACTTAAATTGCACAGTTAAACTCATTTCTATTTAGAATGTATTATATTTAAAAAGGGACGTGTTCATATTTACTAATTTATCTCACAGTATGCTTTAAAATCCAATTTTCCTATTTGCTTTTTCTTTGCATGTGTGCATATGTAATATGGGGTTGGAGAAGTATGGGTAAACCTCATAGTTACAAGAATGACCGAAGTGAATGTTGATTGTTCAAAGCCATGTAGCCGCAGTGCAGTCGTTCCTCTTGTTACTGGCTGAAAAACTCTTGGAAATATCAGCTGGTTCTCTCCTCTGGTTTAAACCTGCAGATAAACAAACTGCTCCACACGGGTTTTTACTGCAGTCAGGTTTATTCTTCTGTGGACATCCACTGACTTTTTCAAGGGAACAGTTTTGCCTTTTTCCTTTTTTTAATGTGTCATGTATAGATTTTTTTTTGTATCTTGTTGAAAGCTTATTTACCTCATTGTGATATGTTGGAAATGACCCACTGTTGAAAATTGATATGTGAATTTGGCTCTATAGAATCCCCCAACCATACAGTAAACTACTCAAAGCAAAACGGTTAAAAGTGACTCAAGGATCCTTGTCGACACTGTCCATTAGTTTTGCCAGATATATCTGAAGTGATGTCGCGTTGTGGCCTTAGTGCCATGCAGCACATTTGGTATTTATCTGCTTTTGTATGATGTTAATTTGGTGTGACTCTGATTTTTTTTAGCAGGTGTGATATTGACTCTGCATTCATTTTACTAAGAATGAATCCATTTCCCCCCTAATTTCCTTCATCTTCACATATCTTTGTTACCATCTTGACAGCTTGGAGTATAATTCAAAGGCTTCATTGTTATTTAATAATATGCAATGTCACTTTGAGCACTGTAGGAGCCTGTTACAAAAGTATGTTCTACAGTCAGTGTATATAGGTTGTATAGATGGTAATTTTGCCTACGACGTTGTACATATTGACATTTGGCACTAAGGTCCTATTTATTTCAGATTCTGTATGGCATGTGGTCAGATAATGAGTTTTACTATTATACAGTGGTTAAAGCCATTGTACTATGATATCAAACTGTTTGTCAGAATTGTTTAAATAAAGATAGAGATGATGAATATGGTGTGTCGTTTGGATTGTATACTATAACTGAAGAAGGTATTCCTTCATTGTACAGTACAAAGACCCGTCATTTTCTAAAGTTCTCAGTCAACTCTTGTATATTTATTAGTAAAGTTTGCTCAGCTGTGACACGGTCATTACAACTGTACAGTGTTTAAACTGTAAATATTCAGATTTCTTCTTCAAGCGAACAAAAAAAAAATGTACGTCATGGAAATATTAAGATTTTCATACATCCAGAATTTTAAAAAAAACAACTCCAAGATAATAAATAACAGTCCTGCAGTTGGTCATGTATGTAGTTTTGGAACATTTTCAACACTCTCAGTCAGGGTCCACAAGATTAAAGGCCTAATTTCTCCTCCATTGCCTCCGCTAATTCGATCTTCTTGATCTAGATAAACAGATCAGTTTCAGTTCATAATAATCATATACATATACTGTATTTATTAAGCATAAATCACAACACTTCTTTGTATGTATGTTAACATGAAAGCAGACATTTTCTACCTTTCCAGAGCCAGTCATAGGGAAGCTGTCCACAAATACCATGTAGTGTGGGATCTTGAAACGAGAAATCTAGACAAAAAAAAAAATCCCAAAACATCAGTGCACAAACTGTACAGATATTCTCTGGACTCCTGGCTGTTTTATCTATAATCTCCTCTAACCTGGTCTTTGCAGAACGCTCTTATCTCTTCTGCACTGGAGGTTTGGCCCTCCTTCAGTATGATGCAGGCACACACCTGCTGGCCCAGCCTCTCATCTTTCACTCCAACCACCTGGGAAGCAGAGAAGGAGAATTTAGCCATACCACCACAGATTACTGAAGTATGTTTATTTAGAATATGTTTTCATTGATTTGATGTTGTTTAAAACAACAACAAAAATGGTAGTCTGAAGAATTGCTACCCTCCAGCGGTTTTAAATCTCACCTGCACCTCCTGCACTTTGGGATGCTTACAGAGAAATTGCTCTATCTCAGCAGGGTAGATGTTCTCTCCGCCTCGGATGATCATGTCCTTCAAGCGTCCTTGAATGCTGCAGTAACCCAGATGGTTCAGGCTGGCGATATCACTGTGCAGATGAAAATTGTAAATAAAGCATTTCCCACAAGGAACACTGTGACCCCTGCTGCACTAGTGCACCTTTGTATTTCCTCTTGTACATTCACTGTACACTGTACACAATACCTCAAAATCCATCTTACCCAGTCCTGTACCAGCGGTCTGGGGAGATAGCCTCTTTGGTTTTCTCAGGGTCGTCCCAGTACCCGAGCATCACACAACTGCCTCTGATCATCAGCTCACCTGAGGCCCCTACAGGGACAATCTCCCCAGTGTCAGGGTTCACCACTTTGGCCTATTGTTAAGATATATAGATATACAGTATGTAGAGTGTTATGGTGATGTGTGCATAAAGGTTTGTGTGAAAAAGAGGGCATACCTCAGTGTGATTCATGATGCACCCTGAGGTATTTATCTTCAGCTCCTCGTTATCTAGTGGGAATCCCAAAAATGTCGCAGGGCTGTTTTCAGTGGCTCCATAGCCAATCTGTTAAAACATGAGACTTCTCTTCAAAGTGTCAGTCGGGCATTATTTGAGGAGGTACAGGAATGTGTCCTCTCACCATTATCTCTTTGATATTCATGTCTGTTTTCAATTTTCTCACAATCTCAGCAGGGCACGGCGAACCTCCTATGAGCCCTAAAACACAGCAGCAAAGGATGAATCACATGATGGCCAAATCTGACACAACATATTCATCGTGTCATCAAATCTCTTACCAGCTTCAAGGGATGACAAATCATACTTGTGTAAATGCTGTTGGCTGAGCATGTCAATGTACATGGTGGAAGTGCCATACACAAAATTGCACCTTTAAGTGAAATAAATACATGAATGGCAATCAGTGAAAGTGCATATTAATTTAAAGCTGGAGTCAACATACTGGAAGTGATGAGCACCGTACCTCTCTCTCTGAATGGCCTCTAAATTGGCAAGGCTGTTGAAGCTTGGAGAAGGGAAGACCAGTGTGACACCATAAATTGCCATGCTCAACCCCCCAATTACAGAGCCAAAGCAGTGGTACATGGGTATAGGCGCACACACTCGCACCTGAGGCTGACGGCGAATATTGAAAATAAGGTTATTCATAATTCACTGTTTGTGTTTTCTTCAAATCAAAAGACAAATATGGACTTACTCTCCAGTCGTAACCCATTCGGCGACCCAAGAAGTAAGCATTATTTACAATGTTGTGGTGAGAAAGAGTGGCTCCCTTTGGACTCCCAGTAGTACCCTAACACACACACACACACACAAAAAAATCTAATAAATTACTTGATCTAAATTACTGGTGGATCTATGTGATCTCATAAGTTTAGCCTAAGATAATGCAATATGTGTGTGTCGCTGTGAAAGGTGCAACAGTGAAGGTTACAGATGTGAACTGAATGTTGATGGGATCATCGAAGGACAGTTTGCTCTGCAGATCCATCAGCTCTTTGTGGTGCCGAGCCTCCCCTGCTTGCATCACGTCCTCTACATGGAGCATTCCTGGCTGTCTGCTATCGGTCACAATTACCATACGCAGGTCTGGCACCCTGGCAGACCCAAGACAGAATCTCTATGTTTCATTCAGAACTGCAGTAGTTATACATTTTGAAATTTTGAAGAATTTAATGTCAATAAAGGAAGGACATGTATTCAGTCTGACATTTGGCCATCAGACCTGGAGCTTTTGATCACGCCTGACGGTGCCGTGTCGATCTCTGGGCAGATCTCCCTCAGCATCTCACAAAACTTGTGGGTTTGAAAGTGGCTGGGGCACACCACTGCTTTACATTGCACCTACAGACAACAAATCTGTTTTGTTCCATTTGCATCTTTCAGGCTTGGATAATGTGATCCAGTACAGGCTATATGCCCATATGCCTTACCTTCTGAAGAGCAAACTCTATTTCCTTCATTTCATAAGCTGGGTTCAATGACACCTGCAAGTTTAAGATCAAATTTATTGGAGGGATTTGCAATATACACAACATAATGCATGCAGTAGTCTTTTACTATGGATGTATAGCCATATTACATCATGCTTTGCATGGAAATTATGGGAACAGAAAAGATACACAACTGCTCCTCTGGAGAAGGTACTCGTCCTTCTAACTGACACCTGACAGCACAGTAACTGCTACCAAACAAACAGCTTATAAACTGACCAGTATAATTCCAGCCTTGGCTGTAGCAAACTGGAAAAGGATCCACTCATATGTGTTCGGTGCCCAAACTCCAAGCCGATCACCTGGCTTCAGGCCCAAAGCAAGGAGGCCAGAAGCCACCTTGTCAACCTGCACAAAAAATAGACAATACTTTACCAAATGTAGAGTGAATTGATTCAATTATTCATTTTGATGAATACTTGAATTGATTTGTTGAATTGATTTAATTCATTTATTGATTCAAGACAAGTCAATTACAAATAGTGTTTTATGTTCCACATAGAAGTCATTGGGAGGTGAGGATGAGCCTATTTTGTCTTTCTCATTCTTATGTTGGCATTAGAGCTACATAGACGTATTTTCACTGCATAGAAACTAAGTAACTAACAGACAATCAAACTCTAAAATATCAACTGGATACATGCCAATAGCATAAAAACATAAAATAGTATTTAAGACAGACATCGTGCTGCAGTTGTGCAAAGGTTTTCCGGATGCCGTCCTGCAGAAAGACCACAGCTTCACGGTTGGGCCAGCGTTGGGCTGTGGCATCCAGGCATTGGCTTACAGTCAGGGGGAGCAGTGAGACGGAGGAGGTGCCGTGGACATAGCTGGTGGTCAGTGAGGGTTTGTAAGGAGGACTGTCCACATGGAGGGAGCTGCCATAGAAAATAGTGATTGAAAAAAATGAATAGGGGTCAAATACAGTGAATATCTTAAGCACTCTCCTTTACTGCATTTTTTTAAGATTTTGAGGAGAATTCCAACTGATTATTCACAGTTCTTCTATGACATGGAATAAATGCGGCTGTTTAATCAGTAAACAGTAAAAACATACACTATACCAAAATGATCGGGCTTACTCTCAGTCTTAATAGCCAAGAAAAATCCAAGCATGAGCTGACTAATGGAAGAAAAAATAATCATTTTAAAGACTCATTGCTTCAATGCACTGACGCGACCACTAAGACAAACAATCAAATGGAACAAAACTGAGCTCATATTATTGAGAGACAGAATGCATGAATGCCTGAAATGACCAAGCAAAGATATTTACTGCCAACTAGAATTCCTCATTGTTTGTCTTATATAACGTTTTTTTCTGTTATAAAAGTGCAATTTCTTTTTAATATGCTCAGTAATTAACAGCTTAAAAAAGTTGTGTTCACACTGGTGCATTTTTAAGCAAAAGACCACAAACACCTGTCATAAAAATGTGGGAGAAAAAAAAGCTACTTGATCTGTAAATCAGAGAAGTAAAAACTTACCGACACCACTGGAGCAAACTTGTGCTGCACGACTTCCATTTCATGCTGTGTTTAAATCCATTCACGCATCTGAGATAAAAAGCGCGGGACGAAATTAGCGCCGACATTGTCTCAAATGTCACACAGTCAATAAATTTCAGCTGTATCTTAACACAGTCAGAAAGCGGATGGGTAGTAAATGAATGAGGCTTGCCAACAAATGACTTGGTTTAATATGTTACACTGTTTGTAATCTTTAAGTTCCACTCGTCCTCAGAGTACAGAGTACAAAATGCCCCCAAGTAGAACAAGTAAAACTGGGTACAGCTACAAGAAGGGCTATAGCATAAAAACACCTGTACCTGGAAGGTCCAGCCATTGGTGAATCAGTACTCCTCGATATAATTACACAAAACAAAAGAACACTTCAAGCAACTGTGAAAAAGGTGTTGGAAGTCATAACTCAGTGGATGGATACAAGAAAATTTCCAAGCCACTAAACATCCCTTGGAGAACAATCAAACCCATCATAGAAAAAGAAAAAGAAGAAATAGAATTGCTAGTGCACATGTGTGATTCTGCCTGGAGCGGGCCATCCTCAGAACCTGGGTGACTGTGCAAAAAAAGAGACTAGTGACTGTGCAAAAAAAGAGACTAGTGACTGTGCAAAAAAAGAGACTAGTGATGGAGGCCACCAAGACACATATGACTCCTCCTAAGGAGTTTCACTGTTTTGCACGTATGCACTTATTTTGCACTTTTTCTGTTCATGTTTTGTTTTTATTCTGTACTATCCTTGTCTGTGGTACTTGTCCTATTAGTCTCTTCTTCTCTGCTTTAGCTTGTTCTAGCCTTTTTCTGTGGTTCTATTGTAGCATTTTACTCTGGTCTGCTGTTTCCTTGGTTCTAGTTCATTCCTCTCTGTTCTGCCCAGTTGGAAATAAGTTCTGCTATTCTACTACTATTCTACAACTATAAAAAGTATTTTCATTAAATCTGGTTCAGGGATTCATGTTTTCACTGAGCTGTCCTCTAACACCTCCATCAGGTCAACATTTGTCCACTACTTTGGTTTATGATCAAATGTCACAACACTTAAGAGATTAACTGAGATAATAAAGAGCCAAACTAAGACAATGTCATTGCTAACCCTTCTATCTGCACAGCATTAATAACACTGGGAGTGTCTCCATATGCTAGTAGTAAAGCATTTCACTGCGCGTTATACCATGTATGACTGTGTTTGTGACAAATAAAGACCTTGAATCCTTGACTCCTGAATCCTATATCAGCATCCACCTGTCTGTTTGAAACTGTCTCCTGATTGGATCCACTCACTTGGATCAACCAATCAGGTTGCTGGACACCTACCTGTGAATAATATAACTTCCGCTTGTAACATAAACGGAGATAAGTGGTCTTGAGTGGTCGTTTATAGATGACAAATGTAGGGTTTTAGCTGATAAATCGTGGTTTGTGTGTGTAAACCCCCACCAGCAGATGGCAGCCTTGTCCCCACACTGCCTCTTGTGCTGTTTACATCCGTTCCGCTTCCTGTCGTCGCTATACTGGAGTTTGTGTGTTGTCACAGACTGACGGTACGTTGCACAAATATTCAACTGTTTAAAATTATCTCAGAAGATACAGGAAACAACAACATGTTAGAAAATGGCTGTAAATTTGAAACTTCTGTTTAATTTTCAGTTCGTTCTCGGTGTTTGTGCCTTGCTAATGTTAGCCATGTAAGCTAGCTAATCTAAATGATGATTAATAACAGTGAGGGGCAGGATACAGAGGACAGTAAAGTACCTGGCTGTTTGTGCACAGAAAGTTCAGTCTCAAGAGCATAAAGAGCAACACTTGTCAGAAAAGATGGATCAACGTTGTTTCATTTTCCCTAGTAAACTCAGTCTGGGCTTTTCCTGTTGTCCCTGCAGTGAGCCCATCCTGAAGCATGGCTGGGAGACGAGCTGCTCTGAAGACCATTGACTGGTTGGCTTTTGCAGAGAGGGTCCCCCCCAACCAGAGGACCATGTTCAACAACCTGAAGACAAGGAGTGATGCCATTTCTGCAAAGTTTGTATTCCCACATGCTCGAAAGATTCTCTTGAATTAAGTGTACACCCTCCTCATCTTATTTTGTACTTCCTCGATTCCTTCCCTCAACACCTCTCCTTGCGTCTTGGTCCCTCTCACCTGAAATGTGAGTGGAGGTGGCGAGAAAAAGGCACGAGGAGAGAGGAGTCAAGACAACAGGGGTTTAACTAAATGAGACATCCTCATCTTAGAGTTGTGCTTTTAAAGACATGATATTAACAATGATGTGTGGCACAGCTTAATCGCCCGTCTGGTGTTTTTTAGTGATCTCTGTCTGAAGAAAAGAACCATGATCGTGATAGCTTACAGTATATATTTACGTAACACTCAATTTACGATGTGGCAGAATGTGACATGAAAGTACAGATGCCATACATGTTTAATCATTTATTTAACAGGCGTCCAGTGAAGTACAGAAGAGTTGTGGCACACTAAAGAGTGCTCCAGAAGTAAAGAGTGACATATGATGTGATTTTAGTGATAAGTATTGTATATACATATTCGACAATCCTGCGTTCATTGCTGTTTGTACATTCTAGCTGCATCTTTTATAGCAGTGGTTCTCAAGCTGGGGGTCCCATGATATTTCCAGGGGGTCGGTAGATATTTAAAAATAAAATAATAATAATAAAGCCTACATTTATCAAACAAATTTGTATTAGGGCTGTCAAAATGAAAAGTATACACTTCTTACTACTCCCTTTTTGAACTTGTTAATATTCTGATTTGGTTATGTGGTGTTATTGTTTTTGACTCTCTTTAAATGCTGTTTTTCCAGTCATTTTCTTTTGTTTTTCTTTAATTTGTTTGAAATAAATTCAGTTCATTCATTCATTCAAAAGAAAATTAATGTGTTAATGTAAAGAGATTAATCTGTGGAATAAACAAATTCATTTTTAATGCATGAACAACACAGTTATTACTCATGATATATCAAAAATTCAAATTGGGGGGCTCACAAACACAAACTTATGTTATCTTGGGGGTCGTGGCTCAAAAAGTTTGAGAACCACTGTTTTATAGCACTGGTGCAGTAAAGATTTAATCAAGGACACATTGATATAGCTGTGCATTCCCACCTGTAAAATTCCCAATCCTCTCTCTGCGCTCTGTAACACTGTAAAAATGGCACGACAAAGAGCCCAAGGTTTTGACCCAAACTCCTTCGGTCCCACGCCAGTCGAAGCATCTGCACGATGTACTGGAGCTGGTTTTAATGTTGTGGTACATGTATATATGCTGCTGAAAAACATAAGGGAACGCTTAGTCATCACAGTATAACATTAATTCAGCTAAACTTCTGGGATCTCAATCTAGTTAGGAAGCTTAAGTGATTGTGAATCCCCCCCTCAGTGGGTTAATCATTTTGTTTTCCACTGCCCAATCATTGATGTACACTGTGTAACTTATTAAGAACAAAATGGTCTAGGAATGAAGTGTTTCATTGTTTTTTTTTCGAGCAGTGTATGTTCTTACACACACAGTGAGCAGACATATCCTCAGGAATTCCATGGCACACTCTTGAGGCATTGTGGTGCAGGTGGTGGCGGTGAAGTAGTGATGATCATCTCAAAGCAAGAAGCTCCTGTGTTTAAACTCCTTGTCTCTATGAGTGGTGTGCTAGGATGGAAGCCTGAATGAGTCTGCATGTTGTAAGTGGGTACACGTAATAAAAGAGTGAGTCATTTAAAATTTACAGTAGAGTAATGACCAAGGGTGGCATGGTTGCACTGTTGTTCTTACAGCAGTTTGCATGTTTTTACTGGCAGAAGACTCCGAGACTGGACTTTGAGATGTGGTCCTGCATCAGGGCTTTGGAACTGTGCCACTGTTAATCATCAAATGCATGAGGACTCTGTTACAGACTTTTCAATGTAATTATGTACTACACATGTCTGCACAGTGTACGGAGTGACTTGCTCATAGTTCTTAGAGTAGTTGGTGATGGATACCCGTGGTTGTCCTGCCCCCCAATCCGCTAGCAAGTTTATCAGTAAGTGAGAGCACCTGGCTGGTCTATGTTGTGGTTCACTTACAGGTCTTCATGGATTTGCTGATTTTTAGTAATTTGCTAAAATGTCTAAACACTTTAATGTCACAAGCAGGGAGGGATCAGTTGAGCAGCTAATCAAACTGAGAATGAAACATAAGTCCAAATTCAGTTTTGTTTTTTAATGGCAATGCATCGTTTCCAAGCAATGCGCTGTCATAACACTATATCCATTCCTCCTGTTTATAACCTTTGGAGTGCTCACACACTTCAGCACTACAGCTGTGATGTTAGTTAAGTCTGTGTTGATTTAGGGCCACTTTGTCATTCAGGTCTGCTCTCTTCCTTCCTCAGTCCAGAGACAGGCATGTTAGATTAATTATTCTAAATTGACTGTGCATGTAAATGTGAGTGTGAATATTTGCCTGTGTGTCTCTGTTAGCCCAGTAATGGACCTGCAACGTGTCCCCACCTCTCACGAGTAAAGCTAATGCAGCAGCTTATAGCCAAGAGTTGGATCAGACCACTTTCAACAGAGAACTAAGGTTTTTAATCTGTGTTCACAGACTCACCGGTCTGCCTGAGAAGCCTGCTGCCATTGACTGGGCCTACTACAGATCTGCTGTGGCTAAAGCAGGAATGGTGGATGAGTTTGAAAAGAAGGTACATAAATTACCTGTTCATCTTGCTTCTAGGTGGTACTGAGGACTGAAAGCAGTGATATTTTAAATTTTCTTTAGTTTTTCCAGTGGTTTTGAAACTGTAATGACAGCATGTTGAGTAGCTTGTTTTTTTAATCATATGGACTGTTAACTGTGTCTCCGCAGTTCAGCACCCTGACGGTCCCTGAGCCTGTAGACACTCAGACGTCACTTATCAACACTCAGGAGGCAGAATCGGTGAGTGGGTCTGTGTTTAAATGGTGGATATATGGTATGTTTCTATGTGTCCCATTCCCAACAAAAACACTGAATGGATAAAAACCTCATTTTGCTACATGACGTTCTTCTTTTTTGCTAAATACAAAAGAGAGACAGTTTAAGAGACACACTAGCAATCACAGAGATGAATAAAAAGAGATAAATCATAACGTTTTAACTCTGTGTGACATCTGAGCAATTTAAATGAAAGTACTATCTAGAATATGCTTGGTGCTTTTATCTTTCATTTTGTTGGAATTATTGTTTATTTTTGCCGTATTAGCCATTGGTTTTTGTAATATGTCAACACTTCTTTTAATGTCTTCCAGAACAAAACAGCCACTGCCTATATTGAAGCATCCAAGGCTCGTATAACCCAGTATGAAAAAGAGGTGAGACATAGTATTTGTGTTTTTTCTTAAACGACCGACACTTCAGAAAGTTGCACCAGAAAGTAACACCACAGCAGGTATTACAATGGAGAAAGAAACGGCAAATAGTACATCCTGAAACACTCTTTTTCTCACTTCATGCTGTAAATGTAAAGCAGCTTTATCTTTACATATATACAGCCCGATTACTTATATTTTTGTGATAATAATAATAATAATAATAATAATTCACAGATGTGCATTTTGTCCGTACCCCACACTAAATATTCCCTCTAACACCATCATCATCTTCATTCTTTTGCTAACTCTTTCCATAATCACTTAGAAAAATACACATTTTGAAGATGGAGTGTATGATTCTGAAAACAATATTGTCATAAATATATGTTGATATTTAGCCAGTGAGCATATTTAGGTAGCACGTGCCAGATTTACCATCCCTCTCATGTCAACATCTCCGTCTCCTTTTCCTTCTGTCCTCAACGTGCACAGGAATAGTGATGTGTTGATTTGTCTGAGCCACCTTTGTTTGCTTCCCGTTTACGGAGTCAGGACTGTTTAGCAGCACTTTATTCAGAGGAAGTGTTTACTGAATTTGACAAAAAAAAGTGTATTGGATTAGTATCACTCTCTCTACCTTATAATAACTACCCCCTTTTTTTTCCCCCAGCTGGAAAAATTCAGAAACATGATTCCCTTTGACCAGATGACCATCGAAGACCTGAACGAGACTTTCCCAGAAACCAAACTGGACAAAGAGAAGTATCCATATTGGCCACACAAACCCATCGCTGATCTGTAAATGTACCACACTATCCATATTCTATCCACCGAGAAAAACCTGTACAGCATGTGTATACGAGTCTTGTTTTGTCCATTCAGGAGTTTCTAAAATTGAATTGTATTGAATTTTGTCTGGATCCACTGTGTGGATGGATTTTAAAAAAAAAGGAAAATCAGACATGATTTGTTTTGCATCTTCTTAATAAATCTTCAAAGTGAATTCTGAAAACATGGTGCAATGGTGTGATCAGTAAAACATGTTAGAGGTCGCCAGCGTTCACAGGCCCATTGTAAACAAGCCCACAGATCCCACACAGGCAAACAACTGTTATTTTATTACTGGATTTCTTCCCAGGCGTCATGAACTCAACTTGATCTGTTGGACCTTGTTTTCTTTCTAAATTTGGTATGAAATATCCTCCGACACTCAGTGAAAATCCAGCCCTTGTGGATACACTGATGACTTTTTAAGTACATACTCGGCCAAATCAATCTCAGCAGAAAGCAGAGTATGGTTTCCTTTCTTTGTGGGGTCGCTGTTGTCTTTGGGACTCTCAGTAACTTGTCAGTTTTCTGCATCAGCAGGGCACAAGCATTCTCCTCTTAGAATATTTGCTCGTGTGTGTAGCTAGGTACAGCTGCGCACACGCTTAGATTTATGCCGTGTTGCGTCGATACATGTTGCGCACTGTTACATTAGACAGATTCAAGTCGTCTGTCAGCACGCGGACAGCATGTCTGCAGAACAAATGATTGTCCAGCCATTTTATTGTGCAGTGTCAGTCTTGTTCAGGCTTTGTTATGACTACAGCATAAATCTACATTTCACCACAGCTGGAAATATGAGCGGTCTCTCTGGGATTGGAGAGAGACCTTAAACATAAAGCCTGCTTTTCTGTGCTCTCACTGCACTGTTATTATGGCTTTGGTTTGTGGGTTAATACTGTACATAGCCCAGTACATGGGTGCAGACCTAATGCTGATAAGTGGAGGAATGTGCCTCGACACTGTCACTGTCTAAGGATTCAGTGTCCAGTTGTTGCACAACACAACAAGCTGCTGCTGTGAGACACTTTCCTCCTGCAGGGGGCGGTATCTAACTGAGGGAGTGCAATGAAACAAGAGCTTCACTATGTACCTTACTGGGAAGACAAAAAGCTTTTTTCACAGATCAAGATTGTAGTCTGTGTTTTAAATGGCAAATGGACTCGTATAGTGTTTTTCTACCTTAGTGGTACTCAGAGCACTTTACAATGTTTCCCATTCACCCATTCAAACACACATTTATGAAATGTATTTATGAAATTACTTTTCATAAATTGCTTGAATGTTTTAGTCTGTCTTACATCAAAAACTGCTAATTTGCCTCATACCTAACCATTTGCAAACCAATCAGTCAGCACACATCTGCATTACTTAACCCAGAAGACAACAAGTTAGCAGTCATTTCTGTCAAACACAATATTTTTGCAATGTAACACACCAAAGACTTTTTTCAAATGAGTCTTACTTAATGTTATTTTCATACAGTGATCGTGTGAAACTGCTAAAAAAAATAAAAAAAAATAAGAGAATACTAAATGACCTTTATATTGCATATAAATGAATGGAAACAAACTGGACGAGCAGAAAAATAAGAAATCCTGGAGCTGTATTGTTTGTGAGAGGTCACCAGATGTGCATGATTTGCAGCTTATTAGCTAAAACTTGCAAACACATAGCAAGGGGCTGCAAGTGTGGGCTGATGTGATTTTAGTGATAAATATTGTATATACATATACAGCGTGGAGCGTGGGTTCTCTCCGGGTTCTCCAGCTTCCTCTCACACATTCCAAAAACACGTTGAGGTTAATTGGTGATTCTAGATTGTCTGTGGGTGTGAATGTGAGTGTGCTTGGTTGTCTGTCTCTAAGTGTAGCCCTGTGATAGACTGGTGACCTGTCCAAGGTGTCCCCTGCCTTCGCCCTAAGTCAGCTGGGATAGACTCCAGCCCCCCACGACCCTAGTGAGGATTAAGCGGTGTATAGATAATGGATGGATGGATGGACACATAGTAGGTATGAACTTAAAGATCCAGTCAACTGGAAAGGTGATATTTTGTTGAGCATTCCTAGTCATTTATCAGTCAGATGCCTGAAAGATGAACCAAACAAAAACACATCAAAAACTTACAAAGCAGCTATACCAATTGCCAAAATTATCCACCACCATCTGTCAAAGCAATGCACATGTAGTAGTTTTGATGCATATGAAAAGTGTAATGTTACATCAACATTTATGCCTCGCAGGACTGACAGAAGTAGGTGTGAAGACTGGAAAAATCCAAGTCTTTCAGCCAGCTTCACATTTTTTAGCAAGGTGAAGCAGAATTTCCCTGCCGTCACACTGTTAGGCTCCTGTTCCCTCCTGGCCACTTTCTCTCTTGATTTCTCCATTTAGACATGTTATGCATTCCACAGTGGAGCGGTGCTAATCCTCTCCAAATTATGTCATACCAATGAGCATTTGTGTCTTCAGCCTGCAACTGGGGAAAGTTGACGTGACTGCGGTGCCACCTGTGTACCGTTAGAGAAGAAGATGCTTTAGAATGAGATTGAAAAAGAAGAAGTGGAGCAGGGAATTTAAACACATTTTGAGGGAGCTACATAAATATTCTTTATGTTTAGCTGATTTGTCATGTTTGTGGTCTCATTCTGTCTCCTCGTTGCCTATGATTTATTCTCACAGGCTTAGAATCAAATCAGTTTATTTTTAGCTGAATGCTGTTAATCAGTTATGTTGGCCTTTAACCTTCTGCAGCACAAGCAGGCCGCTAACAACATAACAGGTTCCTCACTTCTGATTTAGGGTCCCTGGCTGCCACCTGTGCTGAGCTACTATGTGAAGCAGCTACTTGCATGCCCACATGTGCGTGCGTGACCCACTGCAGCTCTACTTTCCCTTGCCTCAGCCATTCTTTTCCCAGCTGACCATTCAGCTGTTGGCAACACTTGTCTACTTGATAACTGTTGCCGTAGCTCAGCACTCAGCACACTGTTTTACAACCAGTAATGATTTTAATGAAATCCCTCTGCCCCCGTCTGACATGTAACACAGAATTAATAGTCTCCAGAGTATCTTTTTTTAAAGGATGTATGCAGACAAGTGACTTAATTTATGCAAAAAAAAAATCGCATGCAAAATTAAAAATTCCACTTGCAGTTAAGAAGAGACAAAAAGGGTTTCAGATGTCAGTGCTGCTGTTTAGGCTCTTAAATCCAAAACTATCTTCATCTCACTGACAGAGCGGACTGACGTTGCATCATGTTGTCTTTATTGTCAAGAGTCTTTAAAGAAACAGTACGAAACATGTTCAAGAAAAGTGCCATAGTTTCATTTCTGAAGGCCAGTGAGAAATACAATGTGTTTGACACTGAGACACTGAGCTCTTCTGATATCTGTTTCTGTCCTGCGTTAGGCAGTTTTGTTGTGGGGTTAGATCTTCAGTGACTTTACACCTTTTATTTATGTTTTTTTTTTTGCAAAGTTGACCCACTTTTTAAAAAAAAAATGCTGCTGTGCTTATTTGATGTTCACTCTATTCATAATTTTCAAATCTATTTTATACTTATTCAGTATTTTTTTTTTTTAAATGTAAGTACATTTTCACAGATTTAATAGTTAAATCAAGTAACGTGAGCAATTTTTTCTGGTAGACCCAACTACGCCTCTTTTTCTTTTTTTTTGCTCACATATTTCCTGACGTTAATACAGGTTTGTTTACTCGGGCATATTTGGCAGGTTGGTGGAAGTTTGATTTAAGTTGTGTTTTTCTCAGATGCTGTCTAATTGACAAAAAAAAAAAGATAATGTTTGCAAATTAAGCAGAAAAAGTCTAGTCCCTCTTTTGCTCGGTCCTCCCCCTTCCAGAATCAATCCATCATTCTCTGTCCTAAAAGCAAACTTCCGCTCCTGTGTGAAAATGTAAGCGTTCACTTCCTACCTATCCGTCACACAACCTATTATGCTCCTCATTTAGACATCCATCAAATGTCACATGTTCAATTACACAATCTATCACGCTCTGCACTTGTCCCGCCGTCGGCTGATGATCTTTGTCACCCCTCAATGCCCGAAGATGTGTGTTTCCTTTGGAGGCTAGAGGGCACGGCCCCCATCTACTCCAGATTCTAATGGCTGAATTTAGACAGGAACCATTTTTCTCTTCCCCTCATCTAAAGGCCACCACTCAGGTCAGAGTTCAGAGGGGGTTGGTCCAGTTGCCAAGGAGGAGTCCCCCAACAAGGCAAAGCCACTGGATGCTCATTGGACTGTGCAAACAGCAGATCTGCCTTTCTGACTGCACGTCTGACAGGCCTGAGAGCAATGAGGCCCGTGCAGATTGCATTATCACAATCAGACAAGAAGCAAGTGTTGATGAATGACAGGTTGTATAGAGCACACAACAACACACTCATTCACTGCTAAGATCAAGTCAAGAAAGGTGTAGTGACAGGATGAGCTTTTGTTATTGAGATTCGTGGACATTTCTGTATTGGTCTGTCCACAATGTTGCATGTATTAAACCTGATTGTTCCAACCAGTTCAAGGTTGGTACTGCCATCCACACTTCCTTCCACAGTTCACTTTGGGATCCTGATATCTCAAAGAGAGCTTCATCAACTTTCTACAGACAGCCAATCGCCATGGCTTGGTGACATCATGAGAAAGTTGTACCCCTGTTGACAAGGCCTGCTGTTGCCATGGGGCCGCTGGAAATGGCCCTGCGGATCCCAGTAAATGAAGGTTGCTGGGGGAGGGGATGTGAAGGCAAGTAAATAAAAGTGCCATTTGCTGCATGTTTGCTTGACGTCCTCCGAGCCAAATTCTGCTCCGTTATTGGGCTGCTGAGCATTTGGGAGGCTCCTCGGTGGCTCCTCGCTGCAGGACCCCCCACTCCGGAGGACATTGGCGTGTTTGCTGAACGAATAGGGCGCCCTGACGCTGCCTCTGTGAGCCATGTGAGCCGACAGCAGCCGCACACATTCACTCATTGAGAAAGAGGACGAGGCGGGACAAAGGGAAGAAGGAGGCAGCCTTGTAGGAGCAGACTGCAGCACCAAATCACCATTCACAAACAGAAATAATTAGTCATAATACAGACATCAGCCAAGAGAGAGGAATCTACATGATAAAGCTTAGCAGTGGGGTGTTTTCTACCACATGCATGAACTCTATTTTCATCAACAGACTTTGGCTTGTGCTACTGTATATTTTTGACTGGATGTGATCCCAAATGTCTCTGCCAACTTTAGGATAGAGTGAAACATTGTCTTGACAGGCTCCCATCAGCCAAAACTAACCAACTCTGATCTCCAAACCATCTGATAAAGACAGTGTCTGGTTTACTTCATGCATACTACCCATTTACTCAGCTGGAGCACACAATTCCCGAATCCTCTTTGATACCTGATATTGAGGCGTGCAGGCCCATGCTGTGACCCCGCAAAAGCATTTTGCTAGAGACACCCAACACCCTGGTCCCTGATTCTGCCATGCAGTTTTGTAGGGGGGAGGCGGGGCCAAGGAGGCGGCTGGAAGGCATTTCGTGAAACTCACTGGGAGTTAATGAGCATCCTGGGAGGCACTTTAAAAGCTTGTTGACACTCAGTTTCTGATGTGTTCATCTCTATCTGTCTTGAATCGGGAATAAAGTCACAAACAGGGAGCAAAACAAAACTGAGTTATTTGATTTTATTTACACTCAATAAAAAGCAGGTTAAACATTTAAAACATAGGTCTCAAAGTACCATCTCAGTGCAGCTCCAGTCAGTTTAGCAGTGATCTGCAACAAAAGGGAGTGCACATAGAGGCGAACTGCATCAAAAGGTAAAATAACCATATCTTGTAAAGGAACCAGCAAATACCTCTGCATTCTTAGTTTTGACTGGCCAATGCAAGACGACTCCACATGGAAAGAAACCGCTTAACAAATAAGAAATCAGATTGTGTAACTTCGTAAAGATGGGAAAGGGTTACAATAGCAGCGGCAGGCTAGTGAACATAAGCCAAAACACTGTTGAGGCAATGGTAAGAAAAGCTACAATCTTCAAAAAAAGGATGCCATGCCTATTCCTTGCACTGAAAAACAACTTCTGATTTAACACATAATTCATCTTTCAGCGACTGCTCAGGCAGTGCAAAGGGCATGGCATGAAATCGACTTCTTGTGGATGTCGGCCAGGAAGAAAACCATTGCACACAAAACGGCAAAGATTAAACTTTGCCCGAGAAGATGAAAAGAAGCCTGATGAATACTGGCAGCACATTCTTTGGTCAGATGAAACCAAAATAAAATAGTTTGGATCAGATGGGGTCCAGCATGTTTGGCGGCGTGGACATAGCCGTCCTGGCAGTCGTGCAGTTACTGCTGTAGTCCTTGAGGCAGTAACTGCAGAGCGCTGACCATGGAACATTGATACATGGAGGTGAATTTTTCCCACAATCTCACAAGATTTATTTTTTTTTTTTTAAAGAAAGGTTTTAAAAAGTGAGTGACTTTGCCAAGTTTGTCTCCTGACCTAAAAACTATTTAAAAATCATTGGAATATTTTAAAATGGAAAGTAGATTAACAACAGCCCTAAAGCATAGAGCAGCTGAAAAGAATCATGTGTGACAAATGGCAGAACGTCTCCCCACAGACTTGTGACAGACTGGTATCATCCATGCCCTGGAGGATCAAATCTGTCAACAAAATGAAAGGCAAACATGCAACATATAATAAACATAAGACTGGAATTCTCAAATAAAAATGTTATTTCACGATTTTGAAATTACATTTCTTACATGGTACTCTTATTTAACTCATCAATACAAGGGTGAAACCAACAATAGATAGATCTTAAACTGAAGAATTGTTTCTGCATGACGAGAAAAAAAGTCAGATTGTAAATGTTACAAAGTATCTTAAGCATGCATGGGCTGCGTTACAGAAATGTCAGGGCAGCATTGTGTCAGATTGGAGGCGTTAGGACTGCAGCTGCAGAGTGAGTTGTGGCTCAGTGTGGGTGGCGGCGATCTGGCTGCTGGGGCGGTGTGTTTATGTGTGCTGGGGTTAGGGCCACGCGCACAGTGCAGCCATACACACTAACACACACATACACACACACACAAAAACCACAGAGACTCTATTGATTCCGGCTAATCAAGGCGGCGGCGTGAGGGGGGCTGAGCTGCACACGCATGTGTGTGAAGTCAACACATTCTCCACATTCCAGCACTTCCCAAAGAGGCATAAAATATTAGCCACTACACTAAGCTCTGAGGCCTCTTCTCACTGCTGGGGTCCTCCTGCTCCTAAACTCGACTGCCCTTTTTTGTCTGCCAAGTGACTATGCACTTTGCCGTGGCTGCAGTTTTCAACAGTCGTTTTGTTCTTCCTCTCTTTTTTAATTCCACCCACAAGATGACCATGCAGTGCCTTCTGGCTGAATCACACAGACAGCACAAAGACTCCACATATTTACGTCTGGTTTATACTGATCCTTCCCAACTGGTAATACAGCTAAATCTGACCTCGCCCATGGAGTTTCAAGCGATTGCATGTGTGAAACAGATTAATTGAATGCACACCCTAAAGACTCTAGAACCAAATCCCACTGAACAGCTTTGCACAATCTTGCTGACATGTAATTTATAAAACATGCGGCATCAGTGACAATAGCCAGCAAATAAAATGATCTGTAGATAATTGTTACACGTAGATGCGGATACATTTTTATCCATCTAAATAAATACTGTTTGTTTGTGTGGCTTATTTTGAATGCTTGTACAAGTCGTAAAAGTTTAAATTGTGGTTATCAGTATGAACTTTTGAGCAGAGGTGTCTGCTAATGCTTCATTTTTAAGACTTCACCAATAAAGAAACTAATTTATTACAGCCCTGTCTGAAATCCACTCTGTATCAATAAATACTGTCATCATCAATGAATCTGCATATGATTTTCTCATTTAAACTACTGGTTTTTGGTCTGTAAAACATTTCAAAAATGATGAAAAATGTGCATCACTTGTTCCTGTTGGAAAGCTGGAACCAGGCATCTTAAGCTAAAAAATTGAATGACTAAAAATAATTTATCAAAGCAGTTGCTGCTTATTTTTTTTGCCAGTTAACCAATCAGTTAATAGATTAATTGTTACAGCTCTAGTGAAAATGAATCCACGGCCACAGAGAACAAATGCTGCTCCTGGTGACAGCTACTAAAAGCATCCTCTTAAAAATATGGGATGTGCAAAGCTAGGATGGAAAGCGCTTATGTGGAATGGAAACTGTGGAGGGCAGAGTGCACCAACAACACTTTGAAGAGTGATGCAGGTATTAATTATGTGCGCAGTGGAATCTGGAATCAGAGTTTGTGTGTTTGTTACCAGCAGGCTGAATGACAGACGAATCCGCCCCAATATCAGCTTCAGCTCAAGGCTGAGGGAGCTCTGACAACCAGGACAGCTGGTCCAGTGACGCACCCAGCAGCCAAGCAAAGCCCACTGACCCTCCTCTTCCTCCCTCTCCTCCACCTCTGAGGCTCCTGGTGTTAAAGCCAGAGCGAAAAGGTTCACAGTGAGACATAGTTACCATAGAAACTCTGTTTGCATTTCCCAGTGAGCAATTCCAGGACCTCTGGCTTTCAGCTGGAATTCAGACAGTCAATTCAATGCACAGTGCTGTCTGGAAAAGCAATTGTCTATGTGGGGCAACTTATTCTTCATTCATTCGAGGTGCATTTCCGTTTAAGTGAAAAGGCAGACAAAAAGAGCTTTGGCCATGAACTGGATGTCATCTTAACAGGCCGGGCTCACAGGCTGCATCATCGGGTGTAGCTCAGCGAAAAGTTCCGATATCCCGATCGGTTCCTGAGCTTTATTTGAGGTGATGAAAATGACAGGCCTTCATTTAAACAGCGGCGCTTGAGCAGCATTGTACATGCCAATCAAAATTAGTGTGGTTGGAGAGTGCTGCTTTCTGCTGCGTGCCTGGTCACAGGGCTGTATTCAGGTCTGTCTTCAGTCCTCACTCTTATACTAGGCTGCTGCGCTGGAACAAAGAGGCCTTTCACATTGACCTTGACACACGGCCACCCCATCACCACAGGAACCAACTCAGAGGAATCCACCCCAACTCTCTGATATCAATCTCTCTGTACCCCTGGCAGACAGTCCCGACTCATGGCTGAGGTGAGGAGGCTAATGCACATCATATGACAGTGTTTTTGTTTCAATAGAGGATATATATATATAAATAGATTAAAAAAAACTCTTAGTGCCAATGAGAATTTTATGTTATGTGACTTGAATCTAGCCACTACATCCCCCCAAAAATTACATCTGGGCTTAGAGCTGCTCTGTGCCAAAATAAATTAGCTTTAATAGAATCAGGGCTGCAAGTAATGATCATTTGTATTAATTATTTTTAAATTCAACAGTCATTCAGCTACTAAAATGTCTGAAAAGCTATGTTTTCAAATCTCATGTTTTGTCCAACCAGCAGTCTAATACCCAAATAATAATAATAATAATAATAATAATAATAATAATAATAATTA